>NW_019396227.1:91909-185160 GCF_000591075.1 Eurytemora carolleeae
TGTTACGCGAGCCATGCTGCGTGTATGAAGTCTATGTGGTGCCCCTGTGAATTCCTGAGTTCTCCCTGCGGATCTGTACA
Source organism: Eurytemora carolleeae (assembly GCF_000591075.1). Taxonomy (NCBI): domain Eukaryota; kingdom Metazoa; phylum Arthropoda; class Copepoda; order Calanoida; family Temoridae; genus Eurytemora; species Eurytemora carolleeae. The sequence goes on from NW_019396227.1 coordinate 91,990, forward strand.
GAACGTATTGTGAAAAACTAGTTTTAGAAGCTGTTTACAGACTGACTACGCAGGCGCAAGTTTTCTCGCGTGGAAGCGGGCAGTTTCTATCTTAGTATATATTTATTTGTCTTACAAGTTCGTCTATTATTAACCGTGCTAAGAATTCTAGGATCACTGCGGTAATTATTCCTTATATATATGTATGCATATCGTTTGTTTATGCTATGATTGATATTTATAAATGTGATTTGTTGGTTCCATTCCACAGTTTTTTAATGCCTGAGTTGATTTATTTGTTGTATTCGTATGATTTATCACTCAATGCTTTTTCTGTGGGTTTATTAAACTTATTTAGATTGAAGTCTCGTAGAAATAAACGTTCGGAACCTTATTATTATCCTTTGTTATGGAGAGCGTTGAGAAGAGGAAGGCTTACAATCCTATCTTGAGAAATACCGCATGGTACTTATAAAGAGTTCATTAGGTCTTTAGGAAAATCGCTAAGTAGCAAAACAAAGCCTACACCATTGATACTGGAGACTGTGCGCTAGATTACAGTGGTCGGCGTTAATATCACTACAGTGAAGACGACTTTTTAATTTTAGTTTTGATTTTGACCAGGCTTTTTCAAATTACAAGTTCACAAGTAAAATCTAAGGAAGATTTTAATTGACAGCTTTTCTTTCACTCTAAGAATTTCAAATTTTCGTCTAACAAAACTTGTTGGAGCACCGGTATCAAATTCACCTTAGCAGAATCATTCGTCAAATTTTGTGGGATGATTCTGCCAAGGTGAATTTGATGCCGGGGCTCAAACTTATTTTGTAAAAAGAAAATTTGAAATTTCTTAGCGTATTGTCATTGTGATGACGACGACGACTGTAAGTAAAAACTGAACAAGGGATTAAGAGCAAACTGGGTCAACGTTGCATTGGGTAGTCCAGACTAAACGGTACAACTAAAAGCATATACAGTACATATACATACATACAGTACATATACAGTTTGTACTGTATCGCCCAGACATTGGGTAAATAAAGCAGACACTCAATTGGACTAGCCGGTGCAACAATCAAAGATACCCTCCTTCAATTAAAACTTATAATTTATACCATAGAGTAATAAAACGAAGAGGTGAAGCTTAGCTTAGATGTACACAACCGACCTGTCTATTAATTAATTAATTAACCGACCTGTCTATTAATTAATTAATAGACAGGTCGGTTGTGTACATGTATATAGAGCAATCGTATTTCTTAAAGGGGATTTTATGGAATTGACCAATTTTTAGATTTTCTTTCTTTATTTAAAGAGAATTCGATGATGTTGACTGCAAACATTTAACAATTTTCAAAGGAATTGAGTTTTTGCCACAAACTCTGATTTTATAATCACTATATCTTTGGAACCAAATGTTGCAGACCTTAGATATTTCAAACTATGAATTTTGTTAGATCAAATAATCTGAGTTTGAAATATCAAAGGTTTACAACATCGGGTTCTAAAGATATTGAGGTTTAAATATTTGATTTTGTTCCAAAGACTCAATTCCTTTGTAGGTTTTCAATTTATTAGCTAAAAGTTCTGTCAAAAATATTAAGTTTCTAGAGCATGATTTTAACTGAAAACATTCGTATTTCAAACATTTTTTATTGTTTCTTCTCTTCAACTCTTTATCATAAACATGACAGTGTATGCAGGGTTACCCACAAAGATGAAACAACGATGACGACCTGGAGCTCCTAACCCTAAACAGGCGGGGGGGNCGGGGGGGGCATTTGGCTCCCCCCTCTAGTTTTTTACTTTTCATAAATAGAAGTTTAAAGGATTTTTTGGCAATCTTTTTATGCCTAAGGTAGGGTGCAGGGCGATAAAAAACCAGAGTATGTAAAAAATCTTAAATAGCCCATAACTTTATTATGACTAAAGCTACAGATCTGAAAACTATAGTTTTGAAAAGCCCTTGAAAAATGGGTGTAGAAACGTGTGTCACACTTTGATATTTGTTTAAAAAAAAAAAAAATTTACATTTTTTCGACCTAATCTATCTAATTATCAATACTAATATTCAAATATCTACATTAAACCACTCCTTAGAAATACGATCGCTCTATACAGCGTTAGATATGTAAACATATCGTGATGTACACAACCGACCTGTCCATTAATTAATTAATAGACAGGTCGGTTGTGTACATCTGAGCTAAGCTTCACCTCTTCGCTTTATTACTCAATGATTTATACTCCTGATCGGACAAAGCAAAGGGTAACGTTGTGAATCGGAAATGGCATTCTATCAATGAAGGGACACTTAAAACTACTATAAAATTGTGGGTGAAACAGCCCTGCAGTGCAGCTCTAATTTGAGTAGTTTCAGACCAGGTTGTTGGTATGAACTAAAGAGTTTAACACATTGGTGTTTACAATGAACACATAGGATCGAAAGTCGCAGATTGCTGGGCCCAGCGTATAATGTGGGAAAATAAAAAAGTAAAATTTTTCATCATTACTCCGTATACCACATAAAGAAGAAAATTAGTGCTTTTTACCGTAATGAAATTCGCGAACCTCCTCTTATGCATTAAAAGTTTTCATTGAAAAGTTTGTTGAATACTAAATTGTATGCTGGATATTGTCGGAAATAAGATTTCTTTCAGAAAAACTTTTTCAGCAGAACATTTAGATCACACAAACTTACAAATTGTATTTTTTATGTACCGAGGCTTGTTTAACCGATGAACTTTGAAAGCCGCCATTTTAATCGTTTTAAGTTTTCGCGGATTTTTTTTTAAATTGATTCCTTTTCAAAAATAATAAATTTAGACATTTTTCTCAGGCAAAATTGTTCAATTTCGACCAGCTATGGGGTCTTGCGGGTTTTCTTAAAGCTGTTGTGCTCCACCTGTTTAACCGGTTTTACGTTTATTGGATACAAACAAACAAACAAACAAACAAACAACCAGACAAGCAAATTATATATATAGATATATCTCATAGTAATTCTGCGGAATGAGATTGAGTTTCCAAATTAAATTTTTTAGAAAGTCAGCTTTTTAATCTTTTCGAAATATGTAAATAAAAAACCTAAAGAAACTTTTATAATCATTTATAACTACTTTACAGAAACTTTTATAATCATTTATAACTACCGTACAGAAACTTTTATAAACATTTATAACTACTTTACAGAAACTTTTATAATCATTTATAACTACTTTACAGAAACTTTTATAATCATTTGTAACTACTTTACAAAAACTTTTATAGTCATTTATAACTATTTTACAGAAACTTTTATAAACATTTATAACTACTTTACAGGGAAGTTTTAGGACTTTTACTATCCGCTGTTGGATGTTTTTTTGAGGCAAAATTGGTCACGGGAACCTATTGTACAGTCAAACTTTAAATTTTCCGAAAGATGGGAACAAATGGACAAATTAATAATGGAAAAATTGACAGATGGACAAATTAATAATGGAAAAATTGACAGATGGACAAATTAATAATGGAAAAATTGACAGATGGACAAATTAATAATGGAAAAATTAACAATGGACAGATAATCAGATAGGCAGACGTAATTTTAATATTTCTGTTAAGTTTTTATTTTTAAACACGGACATGTTTTTTGAAATTTAATCCCGAAAAGTCAAATTTTACATTCAGTCTGTCTCGTTAGTTTTTTACTCTTCATCCTGTTTACTCAAAAGTACATTCTAATGAAATATATATATATATATATATACATAAACAAAGATTGCTGCTTTATATAAATATTTTGCAATAATGACAACAAATAGTAAATAAATCACATTGTTCAGAAATACTAATTCATAATTTTGATTTGATTTGATTTGATTAAAATAATAATGTTAAAAAGGAAAATATGCATGGTAGAGAAAATCATAGAGAATAGAATATATATTAGAGGGGAAATTACTAGAAAAAAGTGTAAAACGGCCATTTTGTTGTACTGTTTCCATACTGCAGGCGTACTTCACATATTTATGCTATATAACCTGTTGGGCCCTGGAATATAATAATTAATGTTAAAAGAAAACCAAATTATGAAATAGGCTGGTTTCATAATTGACCAATGATCATTTCACATAGACTCTATGCCTTTCACTTTACAAACGATGACTTTCCGTTATAAATATAAATCAAATGATGTTTTTTATTCACCTAATTCATTATAAAGTTTATTTAACAGCTTTGAAAAATTCATAATTGAAATGGATAGTTTAGGGAACATACTGTATTAATGTACTCTACTGCATATAATTTGTGAACATTTACATGATTTGTACACTTTGAACTCCCTTTCTGGCTGAAATGGACTGAAAAAATTCATACCGAGAGATTCTTTAAATTCCCCTCTAATATATATTCTATTCTCTATGGAGAAAATACTGCCCATGTATTCCAGTTGTACGCATCCTTCCCTGATAGAGGAAATAATGCACATGTACTCCTGTCGTACGCAACCTACCCATGGTAGTGAAAATACTGCACATGTACTCCAGGTGTACGCATCCTTCCCTGATAGAGAAAATACTGCACATGTACTCCAGTTGTACGCAACCTACCCATGGTAGTGAAAATACTGCACATGTTCTCCAGGTGTACGCATCCTTCCCTGATAGAGAAAATACTGCACATGTACTCCAGTTGTACGCAACCTACCATGGTAAAGAAAATACTGCCCATGTACTCCAGGTGTACGTAACCTACCATGGTAAAGAAAATACTGCCCATGGACTCCAGGTGTACGCAACCTACCATGGTAAAGAAAATACTGCCCATGTACTCCAGGTGTATGTAACCTACCATGGTAAAGAAAATACTGCCCATGTACTCCTGGTGTACGCAACCTACCATGGTAAAGAAAATACTGCCCATGTACTCCAGATGTACACAACCTACCATTGTAAAGAAATTACTGCCCATGTACTCCAGGTGTACGTAACCTACCCATGGTAAAGAAAATGCTGCCCATGTACTCCAATTGTACGCAATCTACCCATGGTAGTGAAAATACTGCCCATGTATTCCAGGTGTACGCAACCTACCATGGTAAAGAAAATACTGCCCATGTACTCCAGTTGTACGCAATCTACCATGGTAAAGAAAATACTGCCCATGTACTCCAGTTGTACGCAATCTACCATGGTAGAGAAAATACTGATCATGTACTCCAGTTGTACGCAACCTGCCATGGCAAAGAAAATACTGTCCATGTACTCCAGTTGTACGCAACCTACCATGGTAAAGAAAATACTGCCCATGTACTCCAGATCTACGCAATCTACCCATGGTAAAGAAAATACTGCCCATGTACTCCAGTTGTACGCAATCTACCATGGTAAAGAAAATACTGCCCATGTACTCCAGTTGTAGGCAATCTACCCATGTAGTGAAAATACTGCACATTTATTCCAGTTGTACGCAACCTACCATGGTAGAGAAAATACTGCCCATGTACTCCAGTTTTACGCAACCTGCCATGGTAAAGAAAATACTGTCCATGTACTCCAGTTGTACGCAACCTACCATGGTAAAGAAAATACTGCCCATGTAATCCAGTTGTACGCAACCTACCATGGTAGAGAAAATACTGCACATGTATTCCAGTTGTGCGCAACCTGCCCTGGTGGAGAAAATACTGCCCATGTACTCCAGTTGTACGCAACCTACCCCGGTAGAGAAAATATTGTATGTGTACTCCAGTTGTGTGCAACCTACCCTGGTAGAGAAACTATCGTATGTGTACTCCAGTTGTACACAACCTACCCTGGTAGAGAAAATACTGCACATGTATTCCAGTTGTGTGCAACCTACCCCGGTAGAGAAAATATCGTATGTGTGTACTCCAGTTGTACACTATCTACCCATGGTAGTGAAAATACTGCACATGTATTCCAGTTGCGTGCAACCTACCCCGGTATAGAAAATATCGTATGTGTTCTCCAGTTGTACACAACTTACCCCGCTACGGAAAATATCGCATGGTCTGTAACTGTACTCTCCTGAAACCTTGATTTAGATTAATCAGATCAAGGAACAAGGGAGGATTAAAAACCTGAGTCTAACCCCAGGCTAGAGCTTAAAACCTGAAAATAAGACATTCTTTAAAGTTATTAAATTGAATGTCAGAAACCCGTTTTTAATGATGGTTTTTATCAAAATATTTCTTATTGTACCACTGTATCCCTGTATCCCTGTATCTCTGTATCCCTGCATACCTATATTCCTGTATCCCTGTATCCCTGTATCCCTGTATCCCTGTATCCCTATATCCCTGTATCACTGTATCCCTGTATCCCTGTATTATGTATCCCTGTATCCCTGTTTCACTGGTTCCATCTCTGGATCCTTGTATCTATGTATTTCCTGTAGCAATGTATCCCTGTAATTATGCATATACTTTATCCCTGTATCCCTGTAGCCCTGTAGCCCTGTAGCCCTGTAACCCTGTATCCTGTATATCCCGTATACCATGTATCCCTGTATCCTGTATATCCGGTATACCCAGCATTCCAGTATTCCTGTATTCCTGTATCCTGTGTATCCGGTATACCCTGTATCCCTGTATCCCTGTATCCGGTATTCCCTGTATCCCTGTATCCCTGTTTATCCTAGACTGCTACGGTTGATTTGCTGTCAAGCATCCATGAGAAAATATTGAGTGTCTAAACTATTCTTAAGTTAAATCAGAAAACAAATGTAAAGGCTAGAGGAGGGAGGAGAGAAGAGGAGGGGAGGGGGGGTTAGAAGTGTAAATATAGGAAAGGTAGGATAGAAGTGTAAATGTAGGAGAGGTAGGATAGAAGTGTAAATGTAGGACAGGTAGGATAGAAGTGTAAATGTAGGAGAGGTAGGATAGAAGTGTAAATGTAGGAGAGGTAGGATAGAAGTGTAAATGTGGGTTCGAGCAAAGACCTAAGTTAATTTTGCCAATTACTTTTTAGAAACTGAAGTAAGAAACAACTGCTCTATACTTTTTCACCCCTTCCTTACCTTATTCATGATTTATCATCATTGTTTTGTTTAAAATGTACACTGTACAGTGTACATCCATCTATATATTTACAATTCTTATTCGCTTATAATGGGCCAACCAATCAAAACAACCAACTCTGGTTAGGCGGGTCCAAACTACATAGTAATTTGTGATTTATTATTTGTATTATCTCTTGCTTTGTAGTTGAATTAAAAAAAATATGAAAAAAAATATGAATATAAATATATTTATATATGCTTTATAATTCTAAAAAGTATGAATGAGCTAGGGAGGTACCGAAGGTAAAATCATTGTGACACTTTAAAGCCGACCCAGTCTTAAAATAAATACAAGCTTTCTGGATATATGTAAATAGAGGATAAAATTAACTTGTATTGTGTCTGTTTCTGAATAGACAGGAAATTGTTTAAACTTTAAACAAGGTGCTGAAGTGACATTTTCACGTCCAACTATAGTAAACTGCACGGAACATTGAAGAATTTTTCACGTCAAACTAAAGTAAACTGCACGGAACATTAAAGAATTTTTCACGTCAAACTAAAGTAAACTGCACGGAACATTGAAGAATTTTTCACGTCAAACTAAAGTAAATTGCACGGAACATTCAATTTTTTTTTTTTTGATAAATATATTCTATGTTAACAAAGAAACGACCATAAAGAGAAATTTTGGTTTAAACTTTTTAAGTGTTAGAGCGCATTGCGGAGAAATTGCATCAGAAGAGATACAAATTTAGAAATAAAGGTTGAAAGAGGTATTGTGCAGGGAGTTGGTTAATCCCAATCTGAAAACGAAGTTTATCTTATAATTCCAGAATTCCGTCAATTACTAACGGATTGTCAATTTTCTTTCATACAAGAAAGGTAAGAGAGTGATCGTTGTACAATAAATTGCGGTTTTGAAATGAACATTGACCATGGTTCAGTATTTCTCTCAAGGTCTCAATCTTTAACATTTTATTAAAGATGCATCAAAAGAACTTGAAAAAAAAATCTGCACTTTAATATTTCCATGGTTTTCTCGAGTTCCCCAAGCAAGATTTGAGGCAAATCGGTGAAAGGGTTCCGGAGTTATGATCGGACAAACAAATAAACACCCAAACAGAGATTTATATATAGATGTAGCATCGCTTTAAATGTTGTTTAACTCTTCATATTGTTTCTTTGCATTAATTTGTACAGAGCGTACAGTTTAAATCGTGGTTTTTTAATACTTTTAATGCTAACTAGAATTGTTTTCGAAAACAGAAAATAAGGATAACATTATGTTATCCAAGTTTTCTTCAGGAAATTAGCTCCTTTGTTATAATGAGAAAACATATTTATCACCGGAAATTATTTTGATGTGCAACATCATAATAACTCTTTTACAAAGTCATACTTTATATAAAGTGAAAAAAAGAGATTGAAGTTTGCAGCAGCATAGTGGGCCCAGTACACTGGAGCGGAGGCCAACCGAGGGAAATTATTTTCAGCGAAGGGAATGCAAAATTACAATTCAATACTATAATTACTCCACCGGAGGGATGGTATTTAACAGTTAGGACACTAATTACTCCACCGGAGGTATGGTAATAAATACTCAGGACACTAATTACTCCACCGGAGGGATGGTAATTAACATTCAGGACACTAATTACTCCACCGGAGGTATGGTAATTAACACTCAGGACACTAATTACTCCACCGGAGGTATGGTAATAAATACTCAGGACACTAATTACTCCACCGGAGGGATGGTAATTAACACTCAGGACACTATTCAATCCAGCGGAGGGATTGTAATTAACCCACCAGGACACTAATTACTCCTCTAATTACTCCATCGGAGGGGGGAACGGAATCGAAATTTCCCCCCCCCCTTCATTTTTAATTAATTAATGTTATAAAAAAATTTACCCCCCCCCCCTCTTTTGTTAAAAAATTCGTTTTAAATATTAAAGTTGTTTTAAGCTTTAATTGCAAGGTAGACAAATGTCTTACGAACGATTTTGCAGAACAAACGATTTCACTGATCAAATGTTCAGTCAAATAAAAAACGAAATAGAAGGAAAATAGAAGAAATATATATAAGGATAATTCAGTTCAGGAATGTATTCAAATTTTGATGGAACGATTGCATGCCGTTTTAAGTGAATCTATGTAAGAAAGTCCCGGGAAAAAAAGTTTCTGGGAAAAAACCTGGAAATAAAAACTTTGGAATAAAAGTCCGAATTTTCTCAAGTCTTAGAAAAAATGTCACTGGAAATAAAGTCCTGTGTTTTGGATTCCTGGGACTTTTTTTCCTAAAATACATATGGAGCCAGAAAAAAAGTCCTAGAAAATAAAGTCTCGAAATGGTAAGACTTTATTTCCGGAGACTTTTTAATAAAAGGACTTCTTTCCACAGGATTGTTTTGCCGGTTACCGTTTTAAGTATGGATACTAAAATTTATTTTTACTAGGCTTTTAGAGCGCTTCGCGCACCTCTTCTATTCAAATTGTGAACATGTTCTTTTTGTTTACATTTTAAAACAAAGAAGAAAATATTTTGCGGATTTTTAAAAAACATTCGCGGATTTTCAAGAATTTAAATTTTTTTACAAAATTAAAAACCTTTAAAACACATTTTTTAAAATTTTTATCATTCATAAACCTTCCCTGTGGTCACGTGATGTCCCAAAAAAATTTGGGCCCGATCGGTTCAGCCGTTTTGACGTTTATTGGATAGGAAAAAAACAGACAAGCTAAATTTATATGTAGATATATCAAAACCATTAAACATTTATTATGATTTAAACATAACACTAAGTGCATTAAAACATATCATTCCACACAATTTTACAAACTGGGATTTAAACATTGATATATATTTTGAAATTAAATAACATTCTAAAAATATATTTTCTTTTGAAGTTTTCAAGTTTTGTTGAAAAAATGTCACTTTCAAATTAACGATTGCTTGAGATAATCACAGATTTTGGCCCTCAATAAATTAATTATATGGAATTTTTAGCGTTGAACAATGTACAAATGTTGAGACTGCAAAGACGACCTGAAAATCTTTAAATTTGACGATTCAAGGATTTAATTCAGTATTCTGCCATGAAAATAGTCTTTCATTTTAACACAAAGAACGGAACAAATTTACAGTTGCAGGGATTTTTCGTACACAGTCCGATGTATTCTGTCGTACACAGTTATACAGCGTGAATTGGAGATGGGGACGGGGTGGCATTGAAGTTGTAAGTTAAAACGAAATAAAGAGTTAAAGGAATAATAAAAATAAATAGTGAACACTACTTCGAAATATCTTTATATCTTTGCAATCAAATGTTATAAACCTTTAATATTTAAATAGTAGTTTTAGATATCAAAGATGTACACCATCAGGTTACACAGATATAGGGAGAAAACAAAAGTGTTCAGTTCTTTTGTAAAATTATTAATTTTGATCTTTCAAATAAATTGCAGATATTAAATATAAAAAATTTGATAATATATAATTCAAATTTACAGTACTGTAGACATTACAGTACTGTACAAAGTACAGTACTGTACACAGTACAGCACTGTATGCAAAACAGCACTGTACACAATATAGTCCTGTACATAATATAGTACTGTACAGTGTACAGTGTGAACAGTACAGTGCTGTACACAATACAGCACTGTACAAAATATAGCACTGTACAGTGTACAGTTACAGTGTACACATTACAATACTGTACACAAAACATTTCACAAGTAAAACAAAGAGCAACATTCTTCATTACACTTATCATAAGATTTTCAACATAACATTTCACAAGTAAAACAAAGAGCAACATTCTTCATTACACTTATCATAAGATTTTCTATTGTTTCTCTCCTACCTAATGGTATTTAGTCAGAGATTGAAAATTTAATATTTGATGGAATTCAAATTAAAAGATTCCAACATTGAAATGTCATTTTACTAATGGCCAAGCCTTACAAAATTACTTGATGACAAAGCGTTTTTTTCTGTTCCAATAACTTTTACAAATAAAGATTTGAATTGAAATGGCTAAAAAAGCAATAAAATGGATATTTAATATTTGTGCTACATTGAAAAAATTGTATTTTAAGATACGACGTAGTAAAGAGTTCAAAGCTAATCAAAGCTTAACAAAAAGGCGAAAAATCACTCATGCAGTTTGTTGTAGTCCCGCATCAAAAATTTTTAATTTTTATTTCTTTTATAGAGAACGAAAAACTAATTTACAGTGTGGCGTGTACGGTGTACAGTGTACTATACAGTGTATATTGTAAAGTGTACAGAGTACAGTGTACTGTGTACAGTGTACAGTGTACAGTGTACAGAGTACAGAGTACAGTGTAAAGTGTAAAGTGTAAAGTGTAAAGTGTAAAGTGTAAAGTGTAAGGTGTAAAGTGTACAGTGTACAGTGTACAGTGTACAGTGTACAGTGTACAGTGTACAGTGTACAGTGTACAGTGTACAGTGTACAGTGTACTATGTACAACAATGTACAAGATACTATTCTAGAGGAGATTATCGTTTGATGATAAAAAATATTTTCGTTTTTAAACTATAAAAAGCGGTAAAAAACTGCATGTTAAAAATAGCTTACTTTTAAGATTTAAAGAAGAAGAAATTATGATAGATTTTTCAACTTCTTTAGATATCTTCAATAGTTAGTTGAATTTTAAACCTTTACTTTTATAGAATTTACATTAATTCTACGACAAGCTTATAACAATACATTATAAATTGTATTTTGTACGCCAAATAACATACAGTACATTATATATGCGAGGGTACAAACAGTACACACTACAGAGTACAGATATACTTCGGTTAGATATTAGTACAAATATTGGAATCAAGCCTAAAGTGTCTCCAGTATAGATTCTATTATAATCTAGATAGACAAGATCCATATTCCATATGGGTAAAAAACATTTACGTAAGAAATGTGTTACAATTTTTTTTGAGATTTTTGAATTTAGAGAACATGGAATTTTTAATATACTGATTCTTTGATTTTTAGAAGCTTTTTTAGACAGCTATATCCTAGATAAGAAAGCTGTATCCTAGATAAGACAGCTATATCCTAGATAGGACTGCTGTATCCTAGATTTAACATCTGTATCCTTGATTATAAAGCTGTATCCTAAATTAGACAGTTGTATTCCTGATTAGACAGCTATATCCTAGATTAAACTGCTGCATCCTGGATTAGACAGCTGTATCCTGGATTAGACAGCTGTATCCTTATTTAGACAGCTGTATCCTGGATTAGACAGTAGTGTCATGGATTAGACAGCTGTATCCTGGATTAGACAGCTGTATCCTGGATTAGACAGCTGTATCCTGGATTAGACAGCTGTATCTTGGATTTCCACCACGAAACGAAGACTCTTCTTTCCCCCAGAAGATGAAGATCCGATCTAAATAAAAAATATTGAGATGAAAACATTAGAATTGTGGATACCGAGATCAATACATGATCCTCTTTTTTTCTCAATCTTCAGATGAATAAATAATGCTTGTTATCCCCTTGGGAATGGGATTAAGGATATCCCATTCTAAAGTTTTCAGTTCTGATATAATTAGACTCCAAAGCTAAAAACTTTAGATATCCTTCCTAGGGGTTTATAATTCCCCTGGAGGGATCCGGATATCCTCCCTAGGGGTATATAATTCCACTGGAGGGATTCAGATATCCTTCCTAGGGTATATAATTCCACTGGAGGGATTCGGATATCCTTCCTAGGGGTATATAATTCCACTGGAGGGATTCAGATATCCTTCCTAGGGGTATATAATTCCACTGGAGGGAATCGGATATCCTTCCTAGGGGTTTATAATTCCACTGGAGGGATTCGGATATCCTTCCTATGGGTATATAATTCCACTGGAGGGATTCGGATATCCTTCCTAGGGGTATATAATTCCACTGGAGGGATTCAGATATCCTTCCTAGGGTATATAATTCCACTGGAGGGATTCGGATATCCTTCCTAGGGTATAAAATTTCACTGGAGGGATTCGGATATCCTTCCTAGGGTATATAATTCCACTGGAGGGATTCAGATATCCTTCCTAGGGTATATAATTCCACTGAAGGGAATTTATTTATTTATTGTCTGCAAGAGTTTTCAAGTTTTTATATTTTGATACCACATTTGTGTCGTCGGCAAAGAATCGTAGATTCCTTCACCTTTTATCACCAAACACTAATTATGTCCTTAGAAACACATTTCACGTGTGAGAGAGCTCATCTGTAAACGTACATCCTAATGCACATTATACACTGCTACTACAACTGTCCGAATATAACGTTACTATTTAACCTGCTACTACAACCAGTTGGCGTGATCCATAGTAATGGAGCCAGTGCTCCCTGTTTTACAAAAGGAAAATTTTCAAAATTGTATTACTAAGGTGAAATTTTGGATGTGCATCAGCCTTACCACGGGGCTGCTATACAGTATTCATGAATTATTTGTATTGCAAAGTTTTTTATTTTATTTTATTTTCAAAGCTATATATGTTTGCAAATTAACATGTTTCACTTTTATTCTATCCTATTATAAAGCTTGATAACTAACCACCACTACCCTAGGATGATCATTTTAGGTATTATATCCAATAGTTCAAAAAAGGTTTTTTGGGGAGAATTTTTCTTGCCTGGTTCATTGGATCCATAATTTACCAGATTCTTAATTCAAAATAGAACTGATAGGCTGATGATGAAGGATTCTTCTAAGGCCTTCTACGAAAGTAGAACCTAACCATTTCCTACTGTAACGTTACTATTTACACCGCTAATACAACTTTCCTAATGTAACATTTCTATTTACACCACTACTGCAATTGTCCTAATGTAACGTTACTATTTACACCGCTAATACAACTTTCCTAATGTAACGTTACTATTTACACCACTACTACAATTGTCCTAATGTAACGTTACTATTTACACCCCTACTACAACTGTCCTAATGCTAAATTACTATTTACATTGTAAACCATACTTGGTTCATACTGTATTCAAGTGAAGACTTGATTTTAACTTATGGATCTTTATAAATTAAAAGTTTTACGTTGTCTTTACAGTCTTATGCTCTTTGGTTAACCTTGTTTTTAATTTATGTAAATTATATATATGTGTAGAATGCAAATTTAATTATAATCTACCTCTCTCGGTAATGGAACACATGCAAGACTGTGGCTCTCAGTGTAAACAGCTCTATACAAAAAGTATTGTCAGAAACAGAAATTAAGGAAATTAAGTCTTACTAAAAAATCACAACCCCTATATCTTAGTAACCAGTGGTGTAAACATTTGAAATTTCAAACTTTGACTGTTTGATTTAGCAGAATTCATAGTTTGAAATATCAAAGGTGCTACGACATTGAATTAAAGATATATAGGATTTAGAAAAACAGAGTTTGTGTTAAAAACTCAACTCCAGTATTAGAATTATGAATTTTGAAAAAAGTGTAATCCACAAATGAACAAAGAATAAAATATGCGAAATCTTAAAACGCTTAAGTAATTTCTAAAATAGTATGATTTAAAAGGTTTTCACCCATGCACTTTTTAAACCTCTAAAAAAACTTTCTCCGATCAACTGAAAGCTGAAAAATATTATGCCATTTAATCACAGAACTAAAATTGAACTAAAATTAAATAAAATATTTTTCTTTAAAAAAATATATATATAGCCAATTAAGCTAAATCAATGTAAAAAATAAAAAATTAAACTTTGTGAGAAACCCAACAGGAACATATAACTAGAAAACCAGGAACATGGAACTAGAAAACCAGGAACATGGAACTAGAAAACCAGGAACATGGAACTAGAAAACCAGGAACATTGAACTAGAAAACCAGGAACATGGAACTAGAAAACCGACGTTGTCTTTCACATTATTGATCATTATTTTAAGGGGTATACAGCAAAAAAATTAAAATCTTTAGATGAAAGGTCCCTTGAAATTATATCGACAGTCCTTTTAACAGGCACGAACAAAATACTATAAGAGAGATTTTACACTACAGCCCCCCCCCCTGTATACGCCCCTGGACCAATAAATGCTTACATTTCACGCCGATTTGCGGCTTTCTTAATATAAGTATTAGTTAAGGTTGGGGAGGTGCGGGTTGCCCCGGTTTCATCTCGAGGGTTCTGAGGTCGTCTTCTTCTCAGTAGACCAAGCAGAGCTCGCCTGAACACAAGACACTCATTCAGTGATTCTCATTAATATACGGAAGTGGTGTTCGACATGAAAGGGAGTGTTTGCGAATAATGAAAGGGGGTATATGCTTACGCCAATAAATAAAATCTGCCAAATTTTACTAGTGCAGAAATCTACTTAAAACTAGCTATATTATTAAAAAGGAATCTACCTAAAATCAGCTCTATTATTACGAAGGAATCTACCTGAATTTGGTCCCCCAGACCACGTATACGAGAAAGTTAGCTGAAGAGTTGAAGGATAAGCAAACATGAGCAATCATTGAGATTATAGAGACAGATCCAGGTACCTCATTCCAGCAGTCAGGAGGTGAACTAGTTAGATAGATAGATAGATAGATAGATAGATAGATAGATAGATAGATAGATAGATAGATAGATAGATAGATAGATAGATAGATAGATAGATAGATAGATAGATAGATAGATAGATAGATAGATAGATAGATAGATAGATAGATAGATAGATAGATAGATTAATAAGATTAATAGATAGATAGATGGATACTTTAGCGGATGAAAATCCCTGAAAGGGTATTATAAAATCCGCCGGTCAGTCAGTTGGATTCTGGAACCAGAACGGACCTACCCATCTGTCTTTTAACACTCGTTATTCATAATTATTTCTGTCTACATGCAAAACGTACTTATAAAGTGCTTACAGAATTCTACACTACTGATTTTATAATCCCCTTTCGAAATTTTCATCTGCTATATTTAGGGTGTCCCAAAAACATGGGAATTCAGTGACGAATTCGATATCGTCTTTGTTATGTATTAGTATTTTAATACCTAATTTCAAAAGCCATAATTATATTATGTCTGTAGCTAGAGTTTATTTTCTTTAAAGGGTAAAAGACTGCAAAGATGTGTCTATTATGTGTCCGCAAGATGAACAGTGAAGAGGGACAAGTTTACTCTGTTTATATACTGTAATTTTCTTGTTTTACTAAGTACATCCGTATGCAGTCAAAACATAAATAAACAAAATGTGAACATAGCAGACGAAACTCTTACAAATTACATCTTTCCCAGTAGGTATCACTAAACTAAATCAAAGAATTATTTGAAAGACGATATTGAATTCGTCACTGAATTCCCATGTTTATTGGGACACCCTGCACAATAGATAGATAGATAAATTAATATGTGTAGAAATTGCCTCTTTAAGCTTTATAAGTTATTAGAAGTTTGTCATTCAAAAGTGTGTCGAATTTATCTAACTGAAATTTGCATGTAAATGATGGAAAAAATTCAACTGTATAAGAAGTTGGATTGAAGACGACAATTGTAGATTTCTTACAAAAGTTGGATTGAAGACGACAATTGTAGATTTTTTACAAAAGTTGGATTGAAGACGACAATTGTAGATTTCTTACAAAAATTGGATTGAAGACGACAATTGTAGATTTCTTAGATTTACCTTTTTCCAGTAGCACACAGGACGACCTCCACTATATCAGGGACCAACTTGAAGCTCTGGGTGATGATGAACAGAAAGACGACCAGGACCAGAACCGTTACCATCCTACTCTCCTAAATACAACAATATATATCAAAGGGACTGGTCGCGAAGAATGATTGGATATATTTTCATTTTTAAAATTTTGAACTTTTAACATTTATAATTTTCAAACGAACTAGAGAAAAATCTTCACAATGATCCCTTTACAGAAATTCAAAATATTTTGATTAAATAAAACAGCTGAAAGGTTCTGAGAGGGTTTAAAAAGAAATCTATTTCTTTTAAAGTATAAACGTGATAAACGTGATAAAACATTTTATTCAAAAGATAAAATTCCAAAATGCTGTCTTGTTTTGAAAAAAAAAATAATATAATTTTTGATTTTGTTTCTGTGAGACTTCATAAAAATTTTAAATGACAAATTGTTTTTCAGGTTTTGTTGGTTATGAAAATTCATAAAAATTTAATTTACATTTTTCTCTGTTTAATAAGAAAATTATTTTTCTAGGCGTTTCAAAATGGGTCATTTAAAATAAGGTATATATGGTAAAAATCAGGCTCATCAAATTTGGAATATTCCAATTGGGATTAAGCCATTGATAATAGCCAAGTTGGTTGGGAAAATTAGATTGGGATTTTTCCGATTGGATTTGGAAGTTGGGAATCCTCAAGTTAGTTGGGAAAACAGATTGGGAATATTTCAATTGGGATTTGGAAGTTTCCGGAAATATTTTTCAATAACAAACTTTGTTTAAAATACCTGCCGTGCCGTGTTATTCCGCTGTTCTCCAGAAAACTGGGAAGACGACTTTTTGGCGCTAAAATTAGAAGAAAAAATAGTTTAAACGTTGTATCCGTTATACTAACAACATAAAACTTTGTTATGAAAATGTTAAGAATAAAACCACACTATCCAAAAATATACATTTGCCAATTGGGCTCCGTAAAATAAACAATTATGAATTTTAAGATGACTTATCTTTGGTTAAGAATGATTTAAGATCTGTAAGACTGTTTCGTCTGATAAGGTCAATTCCCGTGTTTATCAGAACACACTGTAGGGGTGTTATGGGGGGGGGGCATTCTTGGAAAAGTTTATGCGCATCTAGAGAGAATTGACAGCTCTAAGTCTTTCAGGGTTGCTTGTCTGTCTGTTTGTGTGTTTGTAACCAATAAAAGTCGATAAACTGTTAGGGCCCAAATTTTTGGGTGACTTTACGTAACCCCTATAGGAAGGTTTATGGATGCTCAGAAAAAACAAAAAAATGGCAAAAGCAACAATTAAAAGTTGAAAAAAAGATGGTCGCGAAGCGCCCTGATCCCTCTATGACGTAAACATGAGAAAATAAATCTTTTAAATTCTATGATGAGGAAGGGGGACGGGGGGGGGGGAATAAAAAAATTGCTTACTAAATAATGATTACAGTGTTGAGTACTGCCATGAGTATATACGGAATGAGTTCAACCAAAACCAGTTTGAACCAGAGTATGTACACCTTCACGTACATAGGGTTCTAAAAGTACATATTTGTCACAATTGATTCAAAAAAAGATTACATTTGATAAATTTCAACATTTTGATTTATGGTGTCTAATAAAAGTATTTTCATTGAAACGTACAATTTAAAGAAGAAAAATATTCATAAAATAATTAGGGCCATCTTCTTTTAATCCAATTTTGCTGGAGGATGATGATTAAAACAGAAATCATGAAATGTTCCAAGTGTCCTGGCATATTCAAAAATTGTCTAAACAAATTATTTTGATGATTTCTTAAAACAAAAAAAAATGTTAATCTTAACATTTTACAAATATTGTATTTCTGGGCTAAATACTTTTCAAGATTCAATCAAAGAGAATAGAATATATATTAGAGGGGAATTTACTATAAAAAAGTGTAAAACGGCCATTTTGTTGTACTGTTTCAATACTGCAGGTATACGTCATATATTTATGCTATATAACCTTTTGGACCCTGGAATATCATTTCATAGAAAATCTAAAATTAACATTAAAAGAAAACCAAATTATGAAATAGGGTGGTTTCATAATTGACCAATGATCATTTCACATAGACTTTACTTTACTTTACTTTCACTTTACAAACGATGATTTTCCGTTATAACTATAAATCAAATGATGTTTTTTATTCACCTAATTCATTATAAAGTTTATTTAACAGTTATAAAAAATTCGAAATTGAAATGGATAGTCTAGGGAACATACTGTTGTGAACCATATCCCATAAACTACCCTGTTGTAAAAGTCGTCTTTGACAAACTACATCTCCGTCAGACCTCCGCCCACTTTCTTCTCCAAACCAAATACTGTTCAAGGTTTCTGCATAAACGTAAACAAAATCCTCGTGCAACAATAAGATTTAAATTCGTAAAAAAAACTCCTGCTTCGAGTTGCATTGCTTTAGCTCCTATTTATCTCCATTTCGAGCCTATATCCTTTTGTTTGGTTCACAACTGTATTAATGTACTCTACTGCATATAATTTGTGAACATTTACATGATTTATATACTTTGAACTCCCTTTCAGGCTGAAAGGGACTGAAAAAATTTCTACCGAGAGATTCTTTAAATTCTTCTCTAATATATATTCTATTCTCTTTGACTTCAATCCATGTTTTCAACCTTTTAGCTTTTAATTTTTACGTGTTTTTAAGATTGAAATTAACTTAATCTCTTTTTGACTCTTTTAAAAGTTCAAAAATAATTTAGATCACTTGTAGAATAGCAAAAGCATTTATTTGTGTTTACTGATATTTATTTCAGAAACCTTTCTCAAGAAATATGACTCACGAGTCACGGCGTAGAAATTAATATGAAGAAAATGTAAATTTTACGAATTATTTGTGTGTTTGTTTTTCTCCAAAGATCTCGATTAAAATTCATTAAATCCCCAATTAAACTTAAATTTTAATATTATCGAGACAATCAAAATATAAAAAGTTTATAGTTTCACGATGATAAGAAATTTAAATTTTGTTTTTTGTTTTTCGGAATATCAATAATATCTAATAATCAATAATTTGTTTTTTGATTTAAAAATCTCACCAATCTTAGCTCGGTAGGTTGGAGCTTCCAGGCTGAATAATAATAACAATAAGGATAATAATAATAATAATATTAATAATTATGATTATAATAATAATAATAATAATAATAATAATAATAGTAATAATATAGTAATTATTTATTATGAAATATAACAAAAACTTACAAAGTTTAGAGTTTCAGGAGAAAAAAAAATTTAAAAGGAGGTTGTGCGAATATTTCTCCCGATTCTAGAAAAAAAAGAAATGACAGGATAAGGAAAGTTCCATATTTATTTTTAACATTACATTTAATATAACTGGTGGTGGATTGTTAGTACTTTTCGAGTATGAACTAACAACTTTTAAAAATAAAAATTATTTATCTTTTATGTTGAAAATTAAAATAAGCTTTAAGGGTTGTGAAATAGATATAGATTCTACACAAAACGAGCATTTTTAAGTATCCACGAAAAAAAAACAGATTAAAAATTGGAGTTTCCGAAAGAAAAAAAATAATCAGAACTAAAATAAGTATTTTGATAAAGTTTACAATAAAAAGAGGAAAGATTTGTGTTTTTATAAAGTAGTTGTATGAGGTGTGTTAAGCACTATAATGACTTATAGCACGAAGGTACAATTATGTGATCCATATTATAACCTTACACAGTGTATCATTTACTCTCAGACAAATCAAAATCAATGGAAATTTAAACCCCCGAGGGATTCAATGATAAACCCGAGTGCTTGCGGATTTTGCGGATTTTTTTGCCTTTCTAGATTTTCAAAGTATCTTTCAATGAAAATATCCCGGCGGGATTAAATGAAAATTGTTGCATATCAAAAAACCAGCTTTTTATAAAGGAATGCTTATTGATTGATTGTATTTAGTTTGAGAGAATTTTTATCCCGCATTTTTAATCAAAATTTCAAGATCTTATAACGTCAAAGCAGGGTTTCCTTTAAATTTCGCGGATGAAAAAAGTCGCACATTTTTATGAAACTTGAATTACATAAATTTATATATTCAACTGCCTTGTGTATCAATTGAGAAATATTGTGTTAGTGTTCTGATTTTTACTTGTTTGCTTGTTTTCGGTTTAAATTCAAGATTTTTAACCTTAAACAAAGAAAAAAATTAAATATTACGTCAAAAAAAAAAAAAATTATCCCACATCATAACACAAGACTGTTGCATAAAAAGATAATATTTCAGCGAGGTTACAATGTTAAACTGCGGATTTATGCTGCCGAGACAATTGGAGGAAAATTTTGGGAATTAAACACTTTTCAAGATAGAGAAACTACGATATAATTGGAATGACGGTGGACTAAGCCAGTGGGGTCGGTCAAATAGGCCTAGGTTAGGTACTGTAAAGTCTGAACGCGCCATGGGAGTTATCTCAGTTAGCCCTCCGACGGGACCACGGCCCGCTTATATGTATGCTTCTATCTACCGATCTATACTATTCTGGGCTAGTGTACATGTAACTTTGTCGGTGGGCTACACAGCTGTTATATCTACGTGTACCCTAGATATTTTTAGGAAATTTCTAAATCCTGTGCATAGCAAATTTTAGGTTTTATTATAACAAATTTTTATTCTGGTTATTGTTCATTCTATAAAAATAATTTGTACTTTTAAAAAGTTTGAAGTGAAGTTCAGGGTCCAAATTAGAGAAGAACTTTGGTAGATAGTGGGCCCTGGAGTAAGCAGAAATTTTATACTGCAGCCAAAATCTTGTGAACATAGCATTTTCTTCAAAGAGTTGGTAGCATCAAAGGCGCCTTGTTTTAAGAATTCCAAAATGTGGTCTGCCGTTGTTGTACCTTAAGAATTGACCAAGATATTGAGAAATTTGTTTAAAATTCAAAATATTAAATATAAGTAAGGTTGTTTAAATCTTTAGTATCTCCAACGTTTTTATAATACAAAGAAGGAGGCTAAATCTTATCAAGTTTTAAAGACTTACAATGTTTTTCTTTACTCCTTTGACATCTATTAACTTTACGAAAACCAAAGACAAATTGTAAGTTCCAGGGTCCAAAGTCTAACGTACTGCATAACACCCCAGCGAAAAAATTACATCAAACCTTGACTATGATATATCCATTCTATTATATATCCATGGACGGGACTATGCCAAGAAAATTGACCCCTGTCGTATGTTAGTCTGGTTAGGGCGACGTACTGTACGATAGGATCGGGTCAGTACACGTTGTTATCTGGCAGGCCGGTAAAAACTGGGCAGGTCCTGTTCAAATTTAAATTTACTACGGCCCAGAGTGGAATGCCTTGGTTACTAAAAATGACATCTATGCACCCTTTAAAATCCTCCTGTCACCTGGGAATGTTGTAACAGATTGAGAAGATTATGGAGAACTTGATCAGACAACTTTTAACCATTTTCTTTTTGGCAAAGAACGGTTTTGTGATCGCGACATATCTCTCAACAGAGATAGACAGGGTGAGCAGTGCCGATCCAATCCTAAAAACAAACAAAATAATACTTTCTACAGTATTATTACAATATTACATACTCCATCTTCATTTTCCTTGTTGGATAATATTACATACTCCATCTTCATTTTCCTTGTTGGATAATATTACATACTCCATCTTCATTTTCCTTGTAGGATAATATTACATACTCCATCTTCATTTTCCTTGTAGGATAATATTACATACTCCATCTTCATTTTCCTTGTTGGATAATATTACATACTCCATCTTCATTTTCCTTGTAGGATAATATTACATACTCCATCTTCATTTTCCTTGTAGGATAATATTACATACNAATTTAGAAGATGGGCGCGAAGCGCCCTATAAGGCTAGTATTACATACTCCATCTTTATTTTCCTTGTAGGATAATATTACTGCATACAACATCTTCATTTTCCTTGTAGGATAATATTACATACAACATCTTCATTTTCCTTGTAGGATAATATTACATACTCCATATTCATTTTCCTTGTAGGATAATATTACATACAACATCTACATTTTCCTTGTAGGATAATATTACATACAACATCTTCATTTTCCTTGTTGGATAATATTACATACAACATTTTAATTTTCAAGTTGTTGATATTCAAATATTTCAAATGTTTAAATTATTTTCAAAATTCTGCAATTTCCTTGAAGCAAGTTTGTTCGCAAAAATGTTGAGCATTCTCTCGCTTAAAATTTAGGAAATGATTAAAAAGAAAATTTTCCAAAAATAAAATGGCCCCATTATATTGCAGGCATTCAGACTAAAACGAACTGTACGGAAGTATTTAGATCAATTTATCAACTATAAAAATCAACCAACTCAACTTAGAATCTGCTCAAAAACAAGCTAAGAACATTCCTTTGGGAAAATCACAAAAATTTCAATAGAATGGGATCTTTTTGTGGTGTACTGTACCGGTTGGCCTTACATAGTCTGTACTTGTAATGTACTTGTACAGCTTGCTCTAGCTAGTTCAAAGTCAGTACTGTACTTGTACAGCTTGCTCTAGCTAGTTAAAAGTCAGTACTGTACAATTGTAGAGCTTGCTCTAGCTAGTTCAAAGTCAAAACTGTACTTGTACATCTTGCTCTAGCTAGTTAAAAGTCAGTACGGTACATGTACAGCTTTCTCTAGCTAGTTAAAAGTCAGTACTGTACAATTGTACAGCTTGCTCTATGCTAGTTAAAAGTTAGTACTGTACTTGTACAGCTTGCTCTAGCTAGTTAAAAGTTAGTACTTTACAATTGTACAGCTTGGTCTAGCTAATTAAAAGTCAGTACGGTACTTGTACAGCTTGTTTTAGTTAGTTAAAAGTCAGTACGGTACTTGTACAGCTTGCTCTAGCTAGTTAAAAGTCAGTACTGTACTTGTACAGCTTGCTCTAGCTAGTTAAAAGTCAGTACTGTACTTGTACAGCTTGTTCTAGCTAATTAAAAGTCAGTACTGTACTTGTACAGCTTGTTCTAGCTAATTAAAAGTCAGTACTGTACTTGTACAGCTTGTTCTAGCTAATTAAAAGTCAGTACTGTACTTGTACAGCTTGTTCTAGCTAATTAAAAGTCAGTACTGTACTTGTACAGCGTGCTCCAGCTAGTTAAAAGTCAGTACAGTACTTGTGCAGCTTGCTCTAGATAGTTAAAAGTCAGTACTGTACTTGTACAGCTTGCTCCAGCTAGTTAAAAGTCAGTATGGTACTTGTACAGCTTGCTCTAGCTAGTTAAAAGTCAGTACTGTACTTGTACAGCTTGCTCTAGCTAGTTAAAAGTCAGTGCTGTACTTGTACAGCTTGCTCTAGCTAGTTAAAAGTCAGTACCGTACTTGTACAGCTTGCTCTAGCTAGTTAAAAGTCAGTACTGTAATTGTAATGAAAAGGAGCGTACAATAAAATTACACTCAACTAATCAATGAATTAAGCAATAAATTAATAAATTAATCGATCAATAATAAATCAATTCACCAATTAATCAATCTACTAATCAGTCAATCAGATATAGATCAATTCATTAATCAATCAGTCTACCAATCAGTCAACTAATCGAACTATGAATCCTGTACCTGCTAATGTGTGCCAGGGCATAGAAGATTGGTAGAAACCAGACATGATAGGTCTCCCTGGATAATATATATATAAAAATATTTATAATCAATTTATCATTCAATCAAAAAAACAGATTTATATCCACAGACACGGCGTTTCAGTGATATTTCTGGGGGGGGGGAAGGAAGTGAAAGTTNGGAGGGTTTAAGATAAAGAATTACGGATGGGGTATTGTATGCATGAGGGATTATATATATAAATTTATATACATAATACAAGTGTAGACACAAAATTCCTACTTTCATCTCTACGATTAATCTATTGTATATCGTGTAAATGTTAAATATGTGAAATTGTGACTGAATGTGATATTTTCGTTGATACTGCAGCAATGTATCTTTTTTAACCCAGTTCATTTTGTGAAAATGCGGAATTGTAATTTTGGAAAATCCGCAATTATGCTGCTGATAAATGTCAAACATAAAACATGAAATTGTCCAGCAATAACCTATCTAAATAAACATTAGAAAATGTTCTAGACTTATTTTGAGAAGATATATATTATATATATATACATATATGTATATTTATATATATATATATAATACATATATATTTCAAGAATGTCAAAATAATTTGTCTCCAAAAACAGGCTTAGATATATTTGTGACTTGCTTGTTACAAAACATGACTTAGGTATAGTTTGTCTCAGAGTTATGGCTTAGAAAGTGTCTTAGACATCATTTGGTCTAAAAAGTATGGCTGTGATGTAATTGCGACTTAGAACTGTGACAAACAATGTTTATTATACATAATTGAGCCCAAAAAATAATGTGACTTAGACATGATCGGGACTGTGAAGGTGTTTATTTTTAACTCAGAAAGTGTCGTAGTCAAACCTGTGACTTAGAAAGTGTCTTAGACACAAATTGGTCTGAAAGTAAGACTTTGAAAATATTATGACTTTGAACTGTGACTTAGAATAGGCCTTGAATATAATTAAGCCAGACACTCTGTGAATTAGACATAAGTGTGACTGAAACGGTTTTTCAGACCTTATAAAGACTTAGAATTGTGAGTTACAATGGGTCTTAAACACAAAGAAGCCTAAAAACATGACTTAGACTTAGTTTTGAGTTAGAATTGAGCCTTACAATATGTCTAAGACATAGTTGTTTTAGAATGTGTCTAATGCATACTTGTGACTTAGAGAGTGTCTTTATAGACATAATTGTGAGTTAGAGTGTCTTGGACATAATTGTGACTTAGATTGAGTCTTAGACATAAGCATGTCTTACCATGACTTAGACATGGGTTCGAGTTAGAATTGGGACTTAGAATGTGTCTTAAAGTGTGACTTAGAAAAGTGTCTTCTACATAATTATGTCTTATGAGTTTGTCTTTAAATGGGTCTTATTCATAATCGTGCATTGGAATAGTCTTTGACAAAGTTATGACTTCTGAGCTTCTGAGACATAATTTGGTCTCAAAAGTATGGTTTTATCTTAATTGTGGCTTAGAATGTGTCTTAGACATACGCATGTCTCCAAATTAAGAATTTTTCTTAGAATTGTGATTTAGCAAGCATGAAGTTCATTGTGACTTGGAATATGAGGCCGCCATCAATTCCCCCCCCCCCCTCCCCTAAACGTCCACCCCTTCATTCAAAATATGTTAAAGAAATACCAAAGGGTTTTATATTCCAAAATCAGTGACAGTTTTGATGCTTAAACATTTTCAAAAAGGACAGTTGAGTTGAAGTTAAGAGATTTCCAAGGGTTGGGTTATGCTAGGTTGCGCAAATATATATATATATATATATTTATATAGCCAAAGGGGAAAAAGTTAGTTAAGAAAAC
The DNA here is from genome assembly GCF_000591075.1 of Eurytemora carolleeae. Taxonomy (NCBI): domain Eukaryota; kingdom Metazoa; phylum Arthropoda; class Copepoda; order Calanoida; family Temoridae; genus Eurytemora; species Eurytemora carolleeae. Next base: position 118,137 of record NW_019396227.1, read on the forward strand.
ATTTTTTTCTACTCAGATCTTAATTTCTAACGAAAGCAATTTTCTATTTACATTTAATAACAGATTAGGAAAATCTTTTTTTTCTAACGCGGCATCCTTACCTTTCTTAAAATTTCTAAAAATATAACTTCTCCATAAGAAATTTAAATATTGTTGTGTTAGCACTTAAGACGAAGATAATGTGAGAGAGGGGGTGTTATGTATTAATTACAAGCTAACTGAATTACCAAAATCGAATTATCGTTTAATGGGGACCACTGCACGGCAGTTGACTTTGAATTTGAATATGGTTTATTTTCTCATTTCGATTCATCTTCAGAGCTTGAAACTGTAATATATATATGTAAATAGAAAATTGCTTTCGTTAGAAATTAAGATCTGAATAGAAAAAAATGTTTTGTTAACCTAACTTTTTCCCCTTTGGCTTCTCAACCCCACCCCATACAATGGGGTATCAGGGGGGGGAAGCAATTTTGAGTTTACACCATGCATAAGCCTCTTATTAGAGTCAAATAAGGCTCGGTCGCTTGAGTATTTTTGTTTGAGAGAAGTCTTTGAGTCCTTGTAATGTTGAAATCCGAAGCAAAACTGGTCATTTCCGTGAAAACACTTAATATGGGTATTTTAAACACGAATCAGAGACAAACCTATTACTTTGGCGTGCTGCCGACGCCCCAACATATTTTGATAATGGTTTTTATAATCCATCAATATATCCAGATTATCCTGAATCCGTAGTAAATTTGTGTAAAAAAGTATATGTATTTTCCCCAAAATAGTTCGCTTTAACAAAGACGACATTTTTAATATATTGCGGATTTACAGGATCCATTCAAGGATAAGTATATGAACGGAAAAAGTAATTATAAATTAAAATCATTAAAAATCAATGCTAGCTACAATTCATACAATGTTTGTAAATGAAAAGATTATCGGAATATATTCATTTTGTCCATTCTCACCATGAAACACAAGACAAATGCATTTTAAGAGGAGTATAGTAACAAAAACCAGCCCCCCCTGACCCCCTATAATACCCTAAAAATAGGTTTAGTATAGGTTTACTAAATATCTGTGGGTTTAGTAGAGGTCTCTTATCTGTAGTTTTAGTGTACTAAATATCTGTAGTTTTAGTGTACTAAATATCTCTAGGTTAAGTATACTACTTACTTACTTACTAAATATATCTGTAGGTTTAGTATACTAAATATCTGTAGGTTTAGTATACTAAATATCTGTAGGTTTAGTATAATAAATATCTCTAGGTTTAGTAGAGGTTTACTAAATATCTGTAGGTTAAGTATAGGTTTACTAAATATCAATAGGCTCACTTTAGGTTTACTAAATATCTGTATGTTTAGTATAGGTTTTCTAAATATCTGTGGGTTTAGTATAGGTTTACTAAATATCTGTAGGTTTAGTATAGGTTTACTAAATATCTGTAGGTTTAGTAGAAGTTTACTAAATATCTGTAGGTTAAGTATAGGTTTACTAAATACCAATAGGCTCATTATAGGTTTAGTAGAGGTTTACCTGTAGGTTTCTGAAAGATTTGGAAGACCAAACACCACAGTAGAACTTATCAGATAAGCGATATCGTAACTAAGAATATTTTTCAAAAAATATTTAGGATGTTAGCCCCACATGGTGGACTATAGGGTCAATTTGAATTCGAACCGGACCGACCACTTGAACTGGTCTTAGTGACGCACGGCAAGTACTGCCTGACCCTATCCTACGTTGGCGCGGCCAGACTTTTTACAGTACCCGGCCTATCATTCATATGATGGCTATTTTACCTTACTAACCCTACCCTCGCGAGCTTAGATTAGTTAGCCCAACTTGCTATATAAAAACTTTTTATAATTTCTTCTGGATTCAAGAGAAAAGTTGTTAATGCATTTAATCAGTCTTGTGTATAACAGAAATGTTTTAGAACATTTTCTTCAAAAATTAAATAATTTTGATCAAATTTTACATTAATCTCACAAGAATGAGATTATATACTCACACACCGCGGTAAACCCCACTTTTCGGCCGGAATACCGCAGATAACTTAGTATGCACCAAAAGCTTAGTTTAGGGTGTATTTTGTGTACTGTCCTTTTTTGCCGTCCATAATCTGTATGTATCCTGCACTGTATAACTTGCCTCAGCTATTTTAAAGCTGGTACGGTATTTCAAACGAACCGAATATATATATCACATAAATTCAGACTGCTTATTAAAAGTCTTATCAATTTTTAAGACAGGGTTGAGTTTGAAGTGTCGCAACGCCTTGGGCTTCGATTTTACCTCTCTAGCTCTTTTATGCTTTTCTGTAGCCCTTTAGCACAATAAAGCCCTTGTGGTTAGCGGTTTTAAAAAAGTAATTGGAAAAATTCTCATCGATTTTTGCCTGAGAGCTTGAGACCTTTAAGTCACATTAAATATTACAGTAATGAGTGTGTGGAATCAAGAAATCACAAAGGCACCATCCATCAAAGGCACCAAAATCTTTCCCCCCAGGCGGGGGGGGGGGGGGGGGGGGGCAGAATATCGTCAACACTGAAAACTCTGGTTTATATGAAGTACCGGCTTGACTTATAAGCAAGTGCAAGTTGTGTACAGTATACAATACATCCACCATATGAACAGTATACAACGGTACTGTACAACGGTACTGTACAACGGTACTGTACAACAAATTAATCATCCCCTTCTGCTTTGCACTGATATCAATGTGTAAACAGGACATTAAAGTAGTATGCATCATTGACAAAAAAATTTAACCTGCCGGTTTGTAACAACAAATAAAACGTAAACTTTTTTTTTTTATAATATGTGGTTGTGCAAAGGTTACCTGTTGTTGCAAATTAATATTTTATGATATCTAGGAGAATAGCAAAATAAAAGAAAATAAAATAAAATTATTTTGCTGGTTTTAAATAATGCAGGACAATAAATTTCAAACTGTCAGACAAACATATTTATAATATAAATATTGCAAACGTTAAATTACAAGGCAATGCAAGGAAACAGTTCAGGCTGTTTCACAAAAAATGCCAGGATTGGGGGAATTTTGTGATTGTTATTTCAAGCCTTGTAAAATAAATTCTTTCAAAGATAATCTTCAAGTCCTCAAGCAAGTGAAGAACACCATGTATTTTAAGAAATATAAATCCCCTTGACAAAACTGACAAAAGTAAATCCTCTCAAAATCCTGATAACAATTGTTTTCTAACTTTTTCTTGGTTATGCCTGATTTACAAACATACCTTTGAAACCTTAATCCGATCAAAAATAGGAAGATACAGTAGTTTTTCTAACTTGTAAAAAGTTTATTTCTGTTAATTTCTCCATTCCTTCTTATGAGCAAGATACGCAAGTCTCTTTCCCAGAGAAACCGCAATCAAAAATAAACAGTTTTAAGAAACTTAAACTTGAATATCTAATTGTTACTTGATTATTACAAAGTTTTCAAGGAAACCGTTGTGAATCGGGCATTGCCATCTTATTCTTTGCATACACACAGTTCCGCGAAATCAACGGTGAGACGAAGCCAGCACAGTATAGGGTCGGGCCAGGCCGGTATTTGCTGCACGTCACTGAGGCCGGTACAACGGGTCGGTTAGGTTCGAATTCAAATTGACCGTATTCCACTGTGTGCACTGTGTACATCTAAGTGTATGAAGGGAAGAATAAGTTTTGGAAGGAAATGTTGGCATCATCGCTAGCCTTTTATCAAGTTACACGAACACATGATTAAAACCTAAGGACTAGCATTTTGTTCTTAATGATATACTACAGGGTGTCCCAAAAAACATGGGAATTCAGTGACGAATTGTATATCGTCCTTGTTATGAATTAGCATTGTGTTACCTAATTTCAAAAGCCATATTATTATTGTATCTGCTATAGTTTATTTTATGAAAAGGGTAAAAGACTGTAAGATGTGTCTATAATGTCTCCACAAGATGAACAGTGAAGACGGACAAGTTTACTCTGTTCGTATACTGCAATTTTCTTGTTTTACTAAGTACACCCGTATGCAGTCAAAACATAAACAAACAAAATGTGAACATAGCAGACGAAACTCTTACAGATTACAGCTTTCTTAGTTGGTATCACTTTACTAAATCAAAGAATTATTTAAAAAGACGATATCGAATTCGTCACTGAATTCCCATGTTTTTTGGGACACCCTGTATTTATCATCAAAAATAATAATGTAAATAAACCGTTTCCTACAGGTTTTTCAATAAAAAGAGAATATAAGGGAAGTTAATCATTTTATTAGAAAAGGCTTTTCAGGGTAATGTTGTGAATCAGACGTGCTTGGAACCCCCTTAATGGAACTTTACTTCTAATTATGGCTCTTTTGAAGTTTAAAGAGTCTGTAAGCGTAATGTCAAGTAACGCTCTGATCAAAGATGGCAATGTCTGATTCAGATATGAATGTTTATAATAAACACGTGACTTGCGGATTTTACTGCAGAAAAACATGAAGAAATTATCTGAACCAATCAGTTTTTAAAGAAGTGACAATATTTTCCTTATTTTTAATCAGATCTACAACTGTGAATACGGAATTGACATCTTCGCATGGAGGGTCACTTTTAACTACGCTTACAGTTACGTTACAGGTTTCAGTTTTGATTGTAAATTGCTGATGGAGCTTTATAGCTGTCAAATACTCACCCAGCAAGAATAAGAAGAAGTTGGTTAAAGCTTGATCTTCTCATTTCTGGTCTCACCAGAACCAGACAACTTCATAAACATTATCATCATCATTATCATTATCATTATTATTATTATTATCATTATCATTATTATTATTATTATTATTATCATTATCATTATCATTAGCATTATCATTATCATAATCATTATCAATATCATTATCATTATCATTAGCTTTATCATTATCTTTATCATCATTATCATTATTATTATTATTATCATTATTATTATTATTATCATTATTATTACTATTATTATCATCATTATTATTATTATCATTATCATTATTATTGTTATTATCATTATCATTATCATTATCATTATCATTATCATTAGCATTATCATTATCTTTATCATCATTATCATTATTATTATTATTATTATTATACCTACTAGGCCCACACATCCTATAATAGTTAATAGAACTCCTTCAAGCCAAAACTTGTAAACAACTTCCCAGGATTCAACATGAATCTTAGAACCCTAAACAAGTTTAGTTTACTTGTAGATATCCAATTCCTAACAGTACCCCGCAAGAAGACGACTTTTAGATTCAATATATGAATTAAAATAATCCAATATGCAAGGAATACGGTAATTGTGCAATGTAAACAGACCCATTTCACTTAATTTGTAATTTAATAAGTGGCTAGTAAACTATTTGCTTTGTAACAACATCAAATACACTTAAGTATTGCTATAAAGTCGTCTTCCTATTTCAGAGTTTTCTGGTTATCACTGTATGAGCGATGAGTTTATCATATAAATTATTATTGTGGGGGGAGTGTTCATGGAAATTTTATCCTTTTTTTGGATTTTCCACACAATTTAAGGTCATTTGTCAAATTCAAAAATGCTAAAGAAAGTTATTATTTTTTTTTTCGGATTTAGTGCAAAAACATAAATAAAATTGGAGATAAGATTTTAATCCTGCGCTGCATTTTTATTCAATGTCATTTTGCTATTCTCTTAAATTACGCAGCAGACTGATTTTTTAATTGATTACGCAGCAGACTGATTTTTTAATTAATTATTCAAATTTATCTTCAATCAAATGATTTTTCTTCAAAATGTGAAGATTTTTTCTAAAATTACTAAAATTCAATTTTTAACGATGATTAAAAATTCTTAACTTTTTCTTGGTAAGCAACATAAAAATACCCTAGTTTTCAGAAAAATATGTGATTAAAAGATAAAAGAAAAAGCACTGATTAAATGATTAATGTTAATAAATAACGAATTTCAATTGTGATTTTCAATGGAGTCTTATACATATGAAAAAAAATAAAAAAAACTGAAAATGGGACTAAGATAGAATTAAAAAAGAAAATCTTAGAGTAACTAATTTAAGATTTATTTTTATAGGAGTTTTCTTAGTTTTTTTCTATACAGCTAATTCGGAAATATGTACTTAATTCTCTCCTAAAGGGAGTGGGAAGTTTATTTCAAGTAAACCACTCTATAAGTAGCATTTCCGTTAAACAAAGATACCCTATAAAATCGTTTATCTCCAATTGTAGTTTATCTTTGAATGTAACTTGCGGAATTCTTACTAGAAAAACTAAATAAAGAAAATAGTATGAATATAATAAATATCGTAATAACCTTAATTCATGTGTCTTGTATTTGTATTTACAAATTAATTAATTTCTGACCAGACCTATCGGTCCATACTATTAACATGTACTATTAAACGCAAAATATTGATTAGTTGGATATGAACCTTTTCTTTATTACGTTTAGACGTATTTAGTTCTCGTGAAGAGAGTATAGAGTTCAAGATCGAGTTGTATCTGGATTGATACAGACTTAAGAATACAGAGAGAGTTGTATCTGGATTGATACAGACTAAAGTATTAGTTCTCGTGTAAAGAGTATAGAGTTTGAGAGGGAGTTGTATCTGGATTGATACAGACTTAAGAATACAGAGAGAGTTGTATCTGGATTGATACAGATTTAAGAATACAGCGAGAGTTGTATCTGGATTGATACAGACTAAAGTATTAATGGAGTAAGGCATTTGTTACATGAATTAAACACTTTCCTTTTGAAAGTGGGTCACTTGAAATTACAACGAAAATTACTTTAATTCTTTTAAATTTTTATTTACTTTATAGTGGTAATTTAGGATGAGTTACTAGGTACGTCGCAAAGGTGTTCATGTTCAAGCTATTCCGCATGAAATTAACTTTTTCCATATGTTTAAATTTTAGTTAATTTTGAGTTCAAGATATATTTAGAACATAAAGCCCAAAAAAGCATTTTAGAGCTTAATATAACGCGGGTAAAAATGGGTTAAAAATTAAAGCTTAATGACCCATGACCCCCTAATCTACGGGGAAATGAATTCTTTCATAAAACAAAATCATGATAATTTTATTTTTATTATCAAACCGCTTGGGAACCTAGCTTTGCATAAAAAATTAAAAATCAATCTATCAAACTTAGATTTTAAATCCAATCTAAGAACATTCTCTTGGTTCTATTTATATACACAATTAGTTCTTGGATTAGAGGGTTTCGGAGCTATAATCATCAGATAGAGATTATATCATTTTAATTATAGATTATCATGTTTCTGTTTTGTGTTTTGTTTACATATTATACCAGGAAATAATATTTCCAAGAAAATATTTAATATTTCATTATCATTTATTAATCCTAGATAGAAATTTGATAAGCTTTATTTTAAGAGCACAAAAAAATAGTTAATAATAATAGATACGAATTTTGCATTAGACATCAAGCGGCCTGACTAACGTCCTCCAAAGTACGTGAACAACATCGACACGACCACTGTTTATACATTATTATAGATAGAACGGGCTCAGTACAGAAGAATCTCTGTATTTGTACAGTCTAGGAGGGTACATTTGTTTATGTTAATTGTTTACTTTCACTGGAAGTGAAATTTTCATGCAAAGAATATAATCAGGCCCGTAGCCAGGGGGGGGTGCAAGGGTGCAGGTGCACCCCCCTTTCTTCTGAAAGGGGGCTTTGACGAATTTGCCCCCCCCCCCCCCAGTCCCATATAAAAGAAATTGTTTCTCATAATTTTCTAAAATCTAGTTACCAATAATATAGCTCAAGCAAGAGTTGATTCCCTTCTCAAACCAAATTATAATCTTATTGTGTGTTACTCATGATAATAGCCATTTTTGGGAGTTTCAAAAACATTATTTTAAGCGAGGATATTTGTCATTTTTAGTCAAAGTAGAAGGGTTTTTTGAGTACTCAAAAATTCACTAAGAATGTCTCAATGTCTCAATGTCAATAAATAAACTCTTTTAAACAAAAAATTAGAAATTTTATTTTTTATTCATCTTCATAATATCATGATGAGGCCGAGGGACAAGAAGCCTTGATTTTAAATAATGAATTTTTTCCCTAAAGTACCATTCATTTATTTTTTATGTATATTGTATATGTAAACTGAAAAGTTTCAGACACTAAAATGTAACCCTTATAAAAACTTAAATACACTTGTTAAAAAGGTTAGTCTTTATAGCGTACATTGACAATGTAATGAAGAAAACCATATACCACCGTAAAAACAAACCCAAGCTTTTTAAAAAAAAAAAAAAAAAATCACCGGCGGTGCGCTTCTTTGCACCCCCCCTTGAAAAATCCTGGTTACGGGCCTGAATATAATTTGATTAAAGTTTATAAAAAACTTCTCCTAGCTTAATTACAATTGATGACATTGTTCTGCACTTTCCTTGACTGTAGTGGTGTGTGTTTGTCTGTGCCAAAAGAGTGTGCGTCTCTAATAAGGAATCCGTCTGCAAAGCAGTGCCACTGGCTTTCTCTTGTTCCCTGACACCGTCCCGTTTTTCGTGGTATAATCTGTCTGTGTACTGTACAGCACGCTCTAGCTGGTTAGGTGTCGGACCGGTTCTTGAAATAAACCAGACTTCACAGTGAATATGTCGTCTTCTTATTCCGGATTGTTTTGGTTCGACTATTTATTTCTTTTATTATGTTTTGTAAATATTTCTATAGATTTGTGTGGATATCTGGAATAGCACCACAATCAGGGATTTAATTAACTATTGTTTGAGGTTTATTTCTTATTAGAAATATACAATACATGTAAATATATATATACATATTGTCTACATTTCAACTGTACAAATGTACAATTGTACAACTGTAAAAAAATACAACTGTGCAACTGTACAAATGTAAAATTGTACAACTGTAAAAAAATATAACTCTGCAATTGTACAAATGTAAAATTGTACAACTACACAACTTTGCAACTATGCAACTCTTCAACTGTACAACTGCAAACTGTACAATGTACATCTAAAACTGGAAAACTGCACAACTATACAAATGGATCACTGTAAACTTTGCAACTGTATAGATGCAAAATTGTACAACTGTACAATTGTGCACGTGTACAAGTGTAAAACTGTACAACTTTACAACTGTACAGTTTAAAACTTTACAATTGTACAATTGTAAAATAGTAAAATCGTAAAGCTGTACAAATGTTTAACTGCACAAGTGTACAAGTGTACAAGTGTAAAACTGTACAACTGTATAACTGCACAGTTGTAAAACTTTACAACTGTAGAATAGTAAAATTGTAAAGCTGTACAAATGTACAAGTAGAAATTTGTACAAATTTACAATGTACAACTGTATACGACTATAAATCTTTGCAACAGTACAACTGATTACAAGAACTGTGCAGCTGTACAAATGACAACGTCTGAACAACTGTAAAACTGTACAACTGTACAAATGACGACAACAACTATACATGTACTATAGAACTTACCTGATCCAATGTAAGATTAGGTCTCAGGCTTCTCTCAACTTTTAGAAATATTGCGCTAACATTCAATTCTTCCACATTTTCAACCATCTTTAAAACATGTTGTTAACACTTTTACTTATATAAAGATATAACACTTAAGATACCCCTTTACATATTGATAAAACAAGATAACCTTTTTATATTGATAACACAAGAAAACCCTTAAATACATTGATAACACAAGATAACTTTTATAAAGTGATAACACAATATAACCTTTACATATTGATAACACAAAATAACCTAATCATACAGTGGTAAGCAATTATAATAATACAATGAAGACGACTTTTTTATTTGAATTCTAATGTTAACAAACTTTTTACGAATAACAAATTTACAAATAAACAAAGAGAAGCTTTTTTTAATTGACAGCTTCTCTTGGCTTCTTTGTTTATGTGTATCCGTGCTGTTTAACAGCTTGATATAAATCAAAATTGAAATCGAAAGTCGTCTTCATTGTATTGATAAATCGCCAACCACTATATATATATATATCTTAGAAAGACTTATATTTGTTAAACGTTGAACTAAATCTGTGAGTAATACTCCTATTGTTTATAATTTCTATTAAAATATTTTTTACTTCAATATTTGATAAGAAAATGTGTTGAATTACTTCGTTGAAATTGTCTTTTATCAGCACTTTTATAAAATCCAATTTTGCCCTTACTCGATGTATGTCTACAGTTTGTTGTGAAATACAAATAAACCCTCCCTTCCCCTTAGTTTTTCACACATTGGAGGAGATCTAGATCTACTCTGAGATATACCAGGATACAGTGTTACTGTATTAAGATCTAGTTCTACCCTGAGATATACCAGGATACAGTGTTACTGTATCAAGATCTAGTTCTACTCTGAGATATACTGGATACAGTGTTACTGTATCAAGATCTAGTTCTACTCTGAGATATACCAGGATACAGTGTTACTGTATCAAGATCTATAGTTCTACTCTGAGATATACCAGGATACAGTGTTACTGTATCAAGATCTATAGTTCTACTCTGAGATATACCAGGATACAGTGTTATTGTATCAAGATCTAGTTCTACCCTGAGATATACCAGGATACAGTGTTACTGTATCAAGATCTAGTTCTACTCTGAGATATACCGGGATACCTGAACCTAACCTTCCCGAGTCTATAGCTCGGTCTCCCAACAGCCAAATACAAGTCCGGAGAACCAAGAGAGAGACTCTGAGAGAGAAAAACTGTAAGAGGGTCTGAACAAATAGTACAGAGGGTTCATATAAACTGTGAGAGGGTCTGAAAAAATAGTACAGAGGGTCCCTGTAAACTGTGAGAGGGATAGAACAAATAGTACAGAGGGTCCCTATAAACTGTGACAGGGATAGAACAAATAGTACAGAGGGTCCCTATAAACCGTGAGAGGGATAGAACAAATAGTACAGAGGGTCCCTGTAAACTGTGAGAGGGATAGAACAAATACTACAGAGGGTCCTTATAAACTGTGAGAGGGATAGAACAAATAGTACAGAGGGTCCTTATAAACTGTGAGAGGGATAGAACAAATAGTAAAGAGGGTCCATATAAACTGTAAGAGGGTCTGAACAAATAGTACAGAGGGTCCCTATAAACTGTGAGAGAGATAGAACAAATAGTTCAGAGGGTCCTTATAAACTGTAAGCGGGTCTAAACAAATAGTACTGTAGTAAACTGTGAGAGAGATAGAACAAATCGGGTTAAGTAAATTGTGTCTGTTCATACCAAACAATTGTTTGATGTTGATTTGACAATCTAAAATAAAAACTTACCTGGTGGATACTGAGATTAATGCTTGATCCTCTCTTTTTCTTAATATCGAGACTTACCTAATCTTGTGCTTGTATCCGAAAAATTGTATAAAATTCAACCGATCAGAGTCGCGTATATGAAGCCTATAAATTTGAAAATTTGCGCGCAATTTAAGATTTATATACAGAAACAATTTTAAAAACCGGTTTCTGATTTTTCTCTTCTTTATCCAAGACAGAACGGTTTAGAAGAAAATCAAAAGTGTGTCCAGTGGATACTTAGATTAAGTAATCGGGATTAAGGATATCTCATTCTAAAGTTTTCAGCTCTGGTTGTTTTCTTATCCCATAATTTTATGGTCCTCACTGTACCTTGAAAGTGTTACCTAGAGACTAAATTTCAAAAATCATAAAAAAACATATTTTCAACTTCTTATTTAAGAAATTCTAATCAAACATTGTTTTAAAAATCCAATTTAATTTTTCTTTTTTTGTGAGGACTTAAGATTTACAAAAATTTTATTTTTCATCTGGCTGAAAGTTCATAAACAATAGAATTTTCCAAACAAAAGAACGCTAATTAGAAATCTTTATTATTTCAAAAATAAAATAAGAAGAATGAACGTACATTCAATATTTATTTCAGAAAACAAATATATAACCCAGCAAAATATAAAATAATTGTATTAGAATTAAATAATAAAAATATTAATAAAAAAGTATATAAACAAGTTAAGTAAAAAAATGAGAAAAAAAATGTAAACAATGTTCGAAAATATCGGAAAAATACCATGCGCAAAAGAATTTTATGGGAAAAAAACCATTTGTTTTAAAGAAGAAGACTGTGGCTCCCATCATTGTTTTTTTGTTTTGTATTAAAGAAATAAAAAAAAAAATATTTTTGAAGAATAAAAATAGATTTTTGAAGAAAAAAGATTCCTATGATAATAAAAGAGTTTCCGAAACAATGTCAGCCCATTCGGTCTAGCCGTATGGCCAGCTATGAAATTTTAAAAAATTCGATTTTCGAAAAAAAAAAATTCCAAATTTTGATGAAAAAATGTCTAATTTGTTCAGCCTATGTTCCAACGAAGGCGACGTCATGACCCTGAACATCTTTAAGGTCAGGTTAAGGGTCAACACCAGCATATAGCTCGAGGTCATGGAGCGGACAGTGCTGCCCTGAATCACCAGCATAGCTGTATGTCGCCCCTGGGTCTAGCAGCTGGACTCTGCCCCCTGTCATGTGTCCAACATGTCCATCGCCTGCTTCAATGAGCTACGACCTCGTCACCAAGGAGCAATGGCCTCCCGGCAGCCCCGACCTTAATCCGATGGATAATTTTTTTTGAGGCTACCTCGAGGCCCATACCAATAGACGTCTCGACACCACTAGGGCCAGTCGGATTGCATCCATAAAGAAGCACTTTGTGTCCCTCCCCAGGGACCTGGTAATCAAGGCCTGTTCCCGGTTCAGAAGCGTATAGAGGATGTGATAGAGGCTGAGGATGAAAACACGGATTGAATCTCAAGATGAATGACCAACGCAACTTTAGTTTTTTATTTGAAATAAAATTATAAAAAATCATGGATTTTCTGTTGCTTTTACTTTTTGTAAGAGACCAATTTGAAGTTGGAGCCCTGTAAATAGTTCAATGAACTCAAGGCCAAGCAATTGTGCAATGCAAACAGACCCATTTCACTTAATAAGTAAATGATTCAATTACTTTCTATTTTCTTTGTAACATCAAATTTTTATTCTATAGCTTTCTGGATATTAATATCACTGTATAATGAAAAGCAAAGAAAAACTTATTATTAATTTTCTGAAATAACAGATACCAAATATATCATATGGGAATGTTCTAAGCTTGGTTTTGAGATTCTAAGTTGAGTGGGGCGACTTTTATAAAAAAAATGACGAAAATTGTAATTTAAGACCAAGAGCTGGTAAACATTGGCAGTATCTATGTTTACTCTAGGCAACGGTGGGTTCCCAAGCTAGAATTGATATAAATGATTTTAATTGGTCCTCGCTGTTACTTAAATCGTCTTTTATTCTAAATGTTCTCCATTGTTTACAATTCATTTTGAAGCTTCTAAAACTCGCAGTGCAGTATCATTGTAACATTCTCTGTCAGTATTCTTTCTCTTTGTGCACTGCCATTGTTGGAGTTCTGGAAACTTGATATGGAAGTAATGATTATATTATGAATTTTATTTAATTTAAATTAAATTTAAATTAAATTTAAATCAAATTTTATTAAAAATGAAAAATTATCAGATTCATGATAATAGGCAAAGAGCTTTGTAATACAAAGAGAAGGTTCAGACGATTCAATTGGGTTCAATAAGAAGCCATAGAATGTCGTCGTTTCTTTAATTTAAAAAGATTTAAGGACTTTTTAAGCATTTCCATCACCAAAAACTTGCGTTTTTACGTAATTTACCAATAGAAATGCATAACTTTATTATTTTTTAAACTTAAACTTAATCTTAAAACAGATTGCAATGTAATTGGTTAAAATAAATTTGAATACTTAAAACCAAGGTTTTTTTGGGCCTTGCTCACGTTACTGGCCTAAAATTCTGCTTAGACTTTTACAAAACTTTACTTAATGACATCTAACAAATTTTATTTCATAATATGAGATATTTTTTATACAAATGAGATGCGTAACAAAATCACAATTTTAGCTTTATTTTAGCAGGAGAGCATCCTATCCTATAACTGATTAAAACAAATTTAGAAGTTTATAACCGTGTCGTTATTTTCCCACCATATTTAGCACCTACAATGATTAAATTATTTAGTTACTGACGTTTTAATGTTGATTGTTTGAGTTTAAAACCAATACTGCAGCCAATGACGTCCTATAAAAGTGTACAGAGCGGACACACTATTCGGATAGATTCCTAATGCCCTATCTTCTACTATTCTACCGTCTTTGATAATAGGAGCAAACCTGAGATTTTCGGGCTCCTCCGGGATACAGTAGTTTTCAGATTGATTGTGTATTCGCTATATATATGAATTGTTTAAATCTACAATTTTTATACAAAATTCTAAAAAATATAAATTTTCTTATAAATTTAACACAGTTTTATATCAATTTTTCGAGACAGGAACATCAGATAGAACTCTTGTAGGTCACAATCATTTCCTAAGATTCTTAGGTTTCAGCCCCCTTACATTTTCCCTTTACAGTCCTTTTAACCAAATATCTTTACAACTTTTCCACATCAACTGCTGCAATTTCAGATTCCAATGTAACTTTAAATTCCCTTCATATCAACCATTCTCCATGATTACCTAAAAAGGAAGAAACAAATGTTGGCGCTTCGTGCATCATTAAAACAGAACTCAACTTAATCAAAGTAACAAGTTTTACCAAAAAATCGATTATTTAATGCATATAGCGTACTTCTGCAGGGTAGGGGGGGGGGGAAGTAATAGTGATTAGTTCATAGGTATTATTTTGCCCAACAGAGGGTAACTAAAAACAATGTTGCCACTTCGCGACTTACGTTGATCTTTATTAAACTTCAATATTTTATCTCAAATTAGGAATAAAGGTCTTCTGTGTGGGGGGGGGGGAGGGGTAGGCAAAAACAAAAAAATTAAAAGAAATAACATTTTTTCTCTTAATACAGTGAATTAGTATATCATAGGGTTTAAATTAAGAAAGTTGATTACTGCAAGGTGGAAATGGTAGCCTTTTGTTTGATAGAGTTTGTAAATGTCAGAAATCATTAGACAATTTAAATCAAACCCAATTAAAACCCATAATTTGATAAATATGATGAATGAAGTTTTAGGAAATCTTCAGCTAAGCCTATGGTATTGTAAGCATGGAGAGAGGCTTACTGCAGTGAGACAGATACCAAGTCATACAATGTATATCGTGTAGGAAGATTTATACGCATGTTTGGGCGCGTGGCGAACCCAAGCCGATGTTGGAGCGGGAATTTTATTTTGTAAGTTTGAATTCAAGCCAATAGGCATGAGCCACGGCTTGACATGAGGCAGATGGAAGTAGAATTGGCCTGGGCTAAAACCAAAACCAAAAGTTATTGTTCATGAAGAAACCGGAGACGAAAGGTTAACTCGTCGTACGAGGCGAATGAAAGGCGGAGAGTCCGTCAGAGAGCTCCGATATTCAATGATTCATTAGTATCATTTTTATTTGCTCAGTTTTTACTTGTAAATACATTTTTTCCTGTACTCTGTAGATTTACTTTCATAATTTGGTTTTCTTATAACATTAATTTTAGATTTTCTATAAAATGATATTCCAGGGCCCAAAAGGTTATATAGCATAAATATGTGAAGTACACCTGCAGTATGGAAACAGTACAACAAAATGGCCGTTTTACACTTCTTTTCTAGTAAATTCCCCTCTAATATATATTCTATTCTCTTTGCTTACATCAGTTTTTAGGCTTTAGATTTTCTGTATTTCATATCATCTTTATATGGGAACAGTATGAACATTGAATTTAACAGGTTTACTCACTCAACCATGAGTCAAAATAAACTTTAGTAATTGATGTTCATTAGTCTTAAATATTAAGAAAATTTCGAAAATGTCCGAATTTAAAAAACGAACCATGATGAGAGCGACAATACCATAAAAAGCTTTTGTTTGGGACACCCCAGCTGGGGAACCCCAAATATATTCTAGTCCTTGATTGATAATCTATTTGGGGAACCCAGCTTTGCCTGGACAAATAGCTCATAAAAATTCCCGTGGTTCTACCGAGCTCCTTAATCAAATCGGTCCAGGGGTTTCTGATTTATGATCAGACAAACAAACAAACAGACACCCAAACAGAGATAACTACGTTTTGTAAATAGATAAAGAAAAGAGGAGACGGTCGGTCATAATTTAGAAATTAATGGTGTCTCAAAAACATAAATTTTTTAATAATTTTGGAATTCCATGAAACAGTGAATAATGAAAATCATAAAGAAAATATCATTCAATTATGTACGAAGGGAAGGAAAAGGAAAACAGTTTAAAAAGTCGAAAAAAATAGTAAATATTTTATCATAAACCTTGAATTTAAATGAATACCAAATAGTTTAAAAGAAAAACTAAAGATGAGAATTTAAAAATAAAAGAATTTTTGTTTCTAAAAAAATGTTGAAAATATTCATGTATGGATCAGAATATTCAAACGTACAATAATTTGAAAGCAAAACTAGGATTCTCTGGCTTAGTCGGTGTATGCAAAACAGATTCAGTTCACCCTCTGTTAAATAAAAAAATACCTGCAGATTTTTAGTGCAGTTTGCTCAACATGTAAAAAGTTACACAGATTAATTGTAGTTTTCAGTTTAATAAACCTAAGCTTAAACTTTTAACTTTAGTTCATTAGTTTAAACTGGCAAGACTGGCTGAAATCTGCTCCAACTAAATTTATAATTTCATAAGAACTATTTTATTATTATTAATATTTTTTTTCTTCCATTTTTACTTTTTGGTTTTTATTTTAAATATTCCGTAAATTTATTTCAATTTGTTTCAATAATTCCAAGGTGCCTCATGCCCATATTTGATTTTAATATTGCTCTTTTGTAGATTTTTTTAAAGTTGGGTGAAATGTCCTAACTATGAAATATCCTATCTATGAAATGTCCTATCTATGAAGTGTCCTATCTATGAAATGTCCTAACTATGAAATATCATATCTATGAAATGTCCTATCTATGAAATGTCCTATCTATGAAATGTTAGATTAATAATTTTTTTTATTTATGAAATGTCCATCTATGAAATGTCTTTCTATGAAATAACCCAACACCTTTTTTTCATGAATTTGGAAAAATCTAAGTTTTAAATATTTTCAACTCTAACCATCCATAAATTTTCCCTGGGTTCGTGTGAGGTCCCACAAAAAAATTTGACCCATAAAATTTTTTGACCCGCTCGGTTCACCCGTTAAGACGTTTATCGGTTTTATAAACAGACAGGCAAAGTATCTATTTATAAATTTGGCTTGGGTATCTGTTTGTTTGTATCCAATAAACGTCAAAGCGGCTGAACCGATCGGGCCCAATTTTTTTGTGGGATCTCGCGTGACCCCAGGGAAGGTTTATGAATGAAAAAAGTTTAAAAATTTGTGTTTAAAAGTTTTTTTTCTTTTTAACAAACTTTAAAATCTTGAAAATCCGCAAATTTTTTAAATCCGCGAAATTTTATTTTCTTTGTTTACAATGAGAAAATGTATAAATTTACTATTCTTTATTAACAAATTACATATTTTTAAATTACATTATTATCTGCATTGCGTACATTTTAATAAAAGTTTTAGATTATTTTTCATTGACCTGAGCTGGGAACTTTTGTGTTGAACACTCATAATCCCGATACCTTGATCTCGATATCAACTATGGGCTCTTTTAATTTCGGATTGTAGTTATTCCTCCCATAATCAAAGCTTCTTTCAACCCCTAAATGGGTACCATAACGATATCTAATAAAGATTTAAAGGGAGAGACTGGCTATGTAAGGTAGTTGAACTGAGAATGCAGTGTTGTGGACAAATTCTTTAGGATTTATTTGAGAAATATAAAACTTTTTAAAGATCTGTAAATCGTAAGTTTAAGCGCAAAGTCGGCGTTCAAATCGTACTTTTGGGTGGATACGTTTTCAGAGCTGTATTATTTTAATTATTAAATAACGACGACAAAAAATCTGCACAAAATTCTACAGTAAACTAATTAGTTGTTTAGGAACATGTTGAGATAATAAAAATTAATCTTATCATCGAAAATAAGTAATCTTGTTCAATTATTAGTTTCTATTATCTCATTATTCTTGTTTCTCATTATTCACAAAGATTGTCTGCAGATTTTCTAGAATTATTATTGAAAAGAAGACATTTGAAGAATTTGTAGAAATCTGCGAATAAATTCATAGAAAATAAGAAATTCAATATAATAATGAAAACGAAATAATTGATCCTAGCATTGATTTATTGACAAATTTCTTTTAAGAAATATGTTCCATCTAATTAGTTTAAGTATAATTTTTACTTTATTTTTTGTCGTCGTTATTAAATAATTTTTAAAAACCGATTCTAAAACGTAAACACCCAAATTCATGATTTTGAATGTCGACTTTGCACTCAAACTCAGTAATTATACATATAACTCCCTAGATAGATATCTGAATCCCTCCAGTGGAATTATAAACCACTAGGAAGGATATCTCGAATCCCTCCAGTGGAATTATAAACCCCCTGGATAGATATCTGAATCCCTCCAGTGGATTGCAAATCACCATGCGTAAAGTTGAAAAAAGTGACTTTTTAAACCTCTCCAGTGAAAATGGAATCCCTCCAGAATTGAAATCTTACTACAAACTTCTTTGAGTCTTTGCAAACATGAATTTTTCAACTAAGGTGTATTTTTAAATATTTAAATTTCTTATAATACTATTTTTCATTTTGTAATCTGAATAGAAAATATTAAAGAAACCTCTTTAAAAGGAACTCCGCGAAATTTAATTAATTTTCTTCTGTGCAATTCTATACTTTTTCAATTCGCTGAAGTTATTCTCTATTCACAATTGTCTATAGACAAAATGTCAAATTAAGATAAATTTTCATTTTAAGTTAAAAACCAAAATGTTTATATCCAGCTACATATATCCGGTTACATATATCCGGTTACTGTATCCGGTTACATATATCCGGTTACATATATTCGGTTCATATATCCGATTACATATTATATCCGGTTACATATATCTGTTTACATATATCCGGTTACATATATTCAGTTACATATATTCGGTTCATAAATCCGATTACATATTATATCCGGTTACATATATCTGGTTACATATATCCGGTTACGTGTATCCAGTTACATATATCCGGTTACATATTATATCCGGTTACATATATCCGGTTACATATATCTGGTTACATATATCCGGTTACATATATCTGGTTACATATATTAGACTACATATATCCGGTTACATATTTCCGGTTACATATATCCGGTTACATATATCCGGTTACATATATACGGTTATATATATACGGTTACATATATCCGGTTACATATATCCGGTTACATATATCCGGTTACATATTACTTATTCAAAAATGTTTTGTTTAGCTTAATAGCTAGCTATTCAAGAAAAATGAATCATGATCGAACACATTTAAGATTTCAGTCTTAAGTTCAATTCACTTTAGTTTAGCGTGACGTTTAGAATTTTTACTATGTAATTTAATAGACTTTCTTTTGTGTAAAATTAAAATTAGAGACGCTACGAGGTCCCAAAGTCCTGCTAGTTATATCGTATAAATGTGACCTGTCTAGCGTTTGTCTATGGAATAATAATATATTTAATTACAAATATTAAATAAAATATAAACTATAGTTAAATCAATCTAAGTTTGGTTGGGAGCATATTCTCTATAGAGCTCTTTAAACTCTCTATCTCTGCATCCTAAAACAAATAATTTCAAATCAATTTAGCACATACTAATATCACATAAGATTTATATACACAGCTTTACATAATGATGCAAAATAAATTATTTTATTGTGTAAAGTTAATATTAATTTGATATAACTTAAAGTAGTTAGGTTTTTTCTTAACTTAAAACTTAAAAAATGTTAAAACCAAGCTAAGAACTTGGTTCTCTCGAGTTTGAGGCGAATCGGTTTATCAGTTCTGATCGGATATATCAGAAAATTATTTTAAAATCTAGTTATTCTGCTCAAAATTACAAAAATTTGTGTCCAAAAGTTTTTGCTTTTGTAAAATTTAAAAATGCGCCAAAAAATTTTATTGAATCCGCGATTGTTTTTGTTTTTGCTTTATATTGCACAAAGAAAAGATGATCAAAGATAGAGCCAAAATTAAAAGTTGAAATAAAAAACGGGCCGCCCTAAAAGTCTATTTTTTTTAAATTCAAACCTTAAGTTGTAGCAGATTATTCTCTTCCTCTAAATCCTTATTTCTGAAGTATTTAAAGAAAATTATCATTTTTTCAATTTTTTAATTTTTGTGAATTCTACAGGGTGAGTAAAAAACCTGGATTAGAGATGTTTAGCTCAAAATTCTCAAAATTTTTGTTTGCTTCGAATGTTAGGTATAAAAACATTAAAATATGACACAAAACATTAAAAAATATCTTAAAATGTTGAAAAAACCCAAATATTTAAAAAAAATGAAAAGTCTATAAAAGATTTTCTAAAGAAAGTGTGTATTCTATTATTTTCCAAAATTTCATAAAATTTATCAAAAATTGAATGAGAGAGATATGACAAAAATCGGCAAAAAAATATTTGGTTTTCTAAGAGGACTGCTCACACTTATCTTAGAATTCTTGAATAATTTCATTTCTAAACCTTCCCNCCCCCCCAGCCTCCGTTTTAGTGTATTCTAAGGTTGAAAAGACCCGCATGGGTGCTGATATGCTGAAAATTTAGGAGTCTTGATATTGTGCTCTGAATTAAAACCGAATGCATGTAGATTTTCATTTAAATGTTTTGTCATATCTCATTTAATTTTTATGAATTTTTCTTAAATTTTGGAAAAAAAACAAAATAAACATTCACAAATCATTTTAAAAAAATGGTTTCACGGATTTTTTGTCACATTTTAATTTTAATTATACATGAAATTCAAAGCTTATCCATTTTTTTTACTCACTCTCTAGTCTCTATTTACAAAATAAAAATCGCCATTTTGGGAATAAACTTTCACGAGGTAGGTTTGTGCCATCGTGGTTTATGCCGACACGGTGGGGGGGGGGGGGAGAATACCGCTCCCACCCCTCCCATTACAGAACATTTAAACAAGAACATTAAAACAAGAACATTAAAACAAGAACATTTAAACAAAAACATTTAACCAAGAAT
The DNA here is from genome assembly GCF_000591075.1 of Eurytemora carolleeae. NCBI lineage: Eukaryota > Metazoa > Arthropoda > Copepoda > Calanoida > Temoridae > Eurytemora > Eurytemora carolleeae. The sequence goes on from NW_019396227.1 coordinate 139,343, forward strand.
ATTTAAACAAGAAACTTAGACAAAAACATTTAAACAAGAACATTTAAACAAGAACATTGAAACAAAAACATTAAAACAAGAACATTTAAACAAGAACATTTAAACAAGAAAATTTAAATAAAAACGTTTAAACAATAACAATAAAACAAAAAAACTTGAAAAAAACATTTAATCAAACAAATTTTTTACCGAAAACATAAAAGCACAAACATCTAAGAGAACCTGTAAAAGGAAGTCAAAGAGCATTCTGAATTTTTACTTTAATTTACAAATGTCAGTATTCTGTAGGTGTTGAAAGTGCATCCCAAATAAATTATACTAATTTATCATGATAAATCCTCACATACACTTCTAATCATCATTTACAGGGCATCAAGTAGAAATCTTGATTTCTAGAAAAATATCTCCCGCATTCTTACTACAGTTCGTGGATTTCATTAGTTTATTAAGATATTTTAGATAAGATTTAAAACTATGGTTTCTACTTAATCTTGATGTTTTTACGCTATTTTCGACGGATTTTGAATAAGAGAGATCAAAATATGTCAATACAGATCTCAGGGTGTACTTTGTAATCGATTGTTATAATTAGTTTTACCTCAAATTTTGAATATATTTAATATTTTTTTTTGCCCTGTATGTTACCATGTTTATAACGTATATAAAAATATTTAAAGTTCAGCTTATTTTTGTTTTATCGATGATGTAAATTGAGTGAAACATTTATTTTCGAAGATCCCGACAAAAAAAAATTATAGAATTTTACCTTGCTTGGAGTTCTTCTTTTTCTTGAACTAACTGTGACTCCTAGAACAACAACGATTAATTTAAGAAACTGAGTTATGAGTTCTGAATTATAGATTTTGAGTTCAATGCTTGATCTCCTCTTTTATTAATCTCAAGGTTAATTTAATCTTAAGTTTGGAAAACAAGTTTTAAAAGATTATAGAAAATTAGAATTTGTGGCAAAAACTTAATACTAGCTGGGAAAACTAAGTTTTGCCTGTAAGAATAAACCGACTCAATTCAGAATTGCAGAGGGCCAAACATAACCTTTGGGAAGTTGCCGCTTGGGAACTTGACAGTTGGGAAGGCGCCCTTGGGAAATACCTATAACTTTTTTCTATTCTTCTATAAAAAATCTGACCTGGAAGTTGTGTGCAGACCAGTCTTCATGTTTATTATTTGTACTATTTGAAGAATTTAGATTTCCGCTGGAATTACTTTTCTTTCTCCCAAGACTATAAATACAATAAATTGCCTATTTATAAGGACTGTAACCATAATTTCAAGTGACCCTCCATGCAAAGATAGCAATGCCCGATTTACAACTGTAACCTTAAAATTGTGGAAGATATAAACGTCGTTTTTCTGACTAGATAAGAGTTTCTGTGAATAACACCATTTATATATGTATGTATATCTTTGTATGTGAATAAATCTGTATAAGATAATAATTAAAACTAATTTCCAAAGTTACGTGCAATTTACTTTAGTTTGACAAGTAATGGGGACTGTCATTTTAATTTCCAGAAACCCTCCATTTGGAGAGGACCAAGTCCGATTTACAATCATAACTTGAAATGGTTGTCACTCGAAAAAAAAACAGAAACAGTCCCTTTAAAAGGCCAAATATATTTGTTGATTAAAGATACTAACCCAAAAAACGGCATGTTTAGACTTTGCTTAAAATCTCGTTTCCAGTATATAAAAATCTATGAAAAAACACATTTTTATTGTTAATATATGGAAATTATTTATTTTGTATTCTAATAGTTTGCAATGAACAATGTGTTATACATATTGTATACCGTGTACAGTAGTTTAGCTCAGATGTACCGTATTGTGTACTATTTACTGTATGTGCTCTGTATTGTGTGTACTTTTCGTTGTGTGTATTGTGTACTTTGTACTTTCACAAAACTAAACTAGTGGGGGTAGGTAAACTAGGCCTATGTAAGGGACGGTTACCGTAAAACATCTGGTCGCGCCATCAAAGTTGAACCGGGACAACAGAGGATAGGGGCGGGGCAGTACTTGTCGCGTGTCACTAAGGCTGGTACAAGGTGCCGGTCCGGTTGGAATTCAAATTGACCCTATAGTCCTCCATGTACTGATATGTTATAAACAAATAGATTTATTCTATATAACAAAACTATTTTTTCAACTGCCGAAATGTTGGTATTTTTTCTGGATGTTTTCATATATAGCTATTCAAAAAAAGCACCTGTGAATAATTTTTACAGGGACGCCCAAGCTGGCCTGGCTATTAAACTTGTTGGACGGTGTTTGGTTCTACGAAATTCACGGGCAGCCTTAGTACATTTGAATTTCCGAGCCGGGTGAACCTTTCCGGTCCCAGTTTGTACTGTACCTAGCTCTATGGACACTGGACAGTACTAGCCGATGCAACAAGGTTGACGCGGTCAGACTTTATGCGTAATATAGGTTGAATTTACTTTTACTAAAGGGGCAGAGGTGCGTGAATTGCCAGTTAATTTTGTTTATAATATATATGCTAATTTAATATGAAAAATATGACGATAAAAAGATTTCATAGATTTGACATTTCAAAGATGGCGCATTAAATAGAGTAGACATTTAATAGACAGAGAAGATTTTTAAAGAAAAGATGAAGATGAAAAGAAAAGAAAAAAATATAATGTCCCAACGCCGTATTGTGTATTCTGTGTTGTGTACTGTGTATTCTGTATTGTGTACTGTGTAATCTGTATTGTGTACTGTGTATTCTGTATTGTGTACTTTGTATTCTTTATTGTGTACTGTGTATTCTGTATTGTGTACCGTGTATTCTGTATTGTGTACTGTGTATTCTGTATTGTGTATTGTGTAATCTGTATTGTGTACTGTGTATTCTGTATTGTGTACTGTGTATTCTTTATTGTGTTCTGTGTATTCTGTATTGTGTACTGAGTATTCTGTATTGTGTACTGTGTACTCTGTATTGCGAACCGTGTATTCTGTATTGTGTACTGTGTATTCTGTATTGTGTACTGAGTTTTTATGTTGCCAACAAATAGTTATTATATCATGCATTGTTTACAGTTTCTTGTGTACTGTGAGGAATTCATATAAAACTTTTAAAAACTTTTATACCTGCTTTCAACCACTGTCTTGTATTCGGAGGATATACAATATATACATTAATATATATACATATTACAACCTTAGAATTTAGAATTGACGAATTTTTTAGAATTTAGTTTCATTATTAAATATAGATTAAAAGAACACTTTATATCGTATTACAAACAAAAATTCAATCAAGGGAATTAAGTCTTAGTTTTTTTTACCTCTATAACTTTCAACCTGTTGGTGTAAATCTTTGATATTTTTTAAACTTAAATTATTAGATCCAACAGGGTTAGCAGTTTGAAATATCTAAGGTCTCAGACATTGAGTTGCAAAGAAGGATTAGAAAATTAGAGTTTGTGCCAAAGATAATTTGGTATGACTAGCTAGTAGCTAGACCGTCAGTTGGGTCGTCTTTTGCCAGTTTTTTGCCTGTTTATTGCTTTCAGGACCAAAATTTTGCTTGAGAGCACAGCGCTGCCAAGGTAACTAAAGTTGCTCATGCCGTTTACCCGCACTTGACGATTTTATCGGGAAACTAAATTTTCGCTGTTAAAATCGACCCACTCAACTAAAACCAATCCAAGAGCATTCCTGTGGGTCGTATGAGTTCCCCAATCAAAATTTGAGGCAAATCGGTCCAGGAGTTCCTGAGTTAAAATCGGACAAACAAACAGACAGACATAGATTACAACTATATATTTATAGATATAATACATGGGGTTACCCACAAAGGATGAGACTAGGAAGACGACCTAAAGCTCTTTAAATATGACAATTTCAAGGTTAAAGGATGAAACATGTCTAAAAGTTTATGGAATCATTCATTAATATAACGAAACAGTCAGAACGATTTCCGTACAGTCGTCTCATCCTTTGTCGGTAGTAAAAAAAAACGAGAAAAAAAAATATTCCGAAACGAATATGTTGTAACGATAATTTTTGGGTTGTCTTCTTAATTTTTAAGGATGAAAATATTTTAAAGTTTGATAAAAACAGACTTAAACATTCTATAGTTTTGAAGCCTTGGACAGTTTTTTTAACATTAAAAGGGAAATTAGTTGTAAAGTTGTTACTATTGTTATCTCTCAAAGATCTGATATGCGTAAAAATATTGTATTCATTTGTATAATTTTGCGTTTATTATTACGAACATTTTTTATGCTTTTGTAAATAGGAGCATTTATGTAAACGTGGTTATTTAATGTATTTTTGTATGATATTATTGAAAACATATTTGTTTATGATTAGATCTGGGCAGAGAAACGCATTTACTAATATACGTTATAAAGTTTGGATTGGTAAATATAAAAATTTTCACGAAAACAAGTAAGCTAAGCTAAACTAAGGTAAACTTGTAAGTTTAATCATAAACCCTTTTTTTGAAAAGTTATTGCGAACAGCAAAAATGTTTTTTAATTTTTTATATTTAGTCAAAAAATGTGTTTTTTCATTACTTCTGTGTTACACTCTATCCCCGTAGTAAATTTGAATTCGAACAGGACCTGCCCAGTTTGTACCAGCCTGCCAGATAACAGCATGTACTTACCCGATCCTATGGTACAGTACGTCTCTCTAACCAGACTAACATACTACAGGGGTCAATTTTCTTAGCATAGTCCCGTCGGAGGGCTAACTAAGAAAACTCCCATGGCGCGTTCAGACTTTTTACAGTACCCGGCCTAATCCTGGGCCTATTTGACCGACCCCACTGGCTTGGTCCACCGTGGCTAGAGTCAAAACTATAGAAGCTTCGAGGTTGATGATGGGAAACTCGGTAAAATCACGGGAATATTGTTTGGTTGATTTAAAAATTCCAAGTTAAGTAGGTTAACGTTTATTGGGAAATTTTAGTTCCCAGGCAAAGCTGGGTCCCCAAGCTATTTCACAATAAACAGTCCTGAGATATTGACAACTCTGAAACTTAGTCATCAAATTTTTAGACAGCTGCGACTTTAAAGTGTCGCACCACCTTGTCCTTCGGTTTTAGCTCACAAACTCACTTTTAATTTTTTGTAGCCATAGACATTTTTATTTTTTAAATGCAACGGGCTTATTTATAGCTGAAGCATAAAGGGAGTAAAAAACTGCTCAATTTTGTATGTGAGAGTGTGCACAGTTTCAGTAACAGAGCGTGCGTAGACGACAATGTGTGGGCTGCGTGTGTTTAACTTATGTACATATTTTTCCCTCTATCTCTGTTTTTAAATAAGTTGAATTATCAGTATCAGACAGTATGAAAGAAAATCTTATATTAGACTGTTTTTTCACCTTGAAAAATACCATAATATATAAAAAATAGAAGTCTTATTTACAGCTACAATTCCACAAATTGTCTTAATCCCACCAAGTATTATAAAAAAAGAATCCCGATATCTTTTATGAATTTTCAGAAATGACTTTACAGAATTTGTGGGTTTTTTCTTTAAATTTATAGTTTTTAGCAATCTAAAATCAAAATCAATCTCTACATTATAGGCTAAACCTATAATCCTCATAGTCAACGTATTTTTGGTCGTCATTGAAAGTTTGCCCTTTGTGGGTAACCCTGTATGTAATTACTACACAATGAAATCAGCCAAACATTTTAAACAAATCCGCGAAAAATTAGCATTTTTAACAGTGTACTGTGAGAGCTATATTTTACAGGTAAAATCTAATTTAATTCATTCAATCTCCGGAGTAATAAACATGGATTCCATTAACTTTCTAGTTAGGGGGAAGTCCAGATTTTCCCGAAAAACCCAAGTTTCTTGGCTGGAAAATAAGAAAAAAAAACATGATCACGTGAAAATTATTCATTTACTTCAAGACACGATTCGTATTACATCTTTAATGGCATCGTGATTAGATTTGGATTACATATGATAAAAGAAAAGTACAAAAAACAAATACACGAAAATGAATATAAAAAAGTTTGTTAATTAATTTCTTTATTTTTATCAAATATTATTAACAATCTTCTTTATGAGTAGGGATATAAGCTAGCAAATTTAACCTGTTTTTCTTATTTTTATTCCTAAAAATATTTCTTGCCTTTCCTTAACATACTGTTAAAGAAAAATTAAATATGTCTCCCACAAAAAATTTTTTTCAGGAAAATTAAGATAATCAGATAAAACTCCCTTCAGGTATTTGTGCACTGTAGGAAAACAAAGAACTAAGACCAAGGGATGTAATCCGTCGTCACCGCCTAGAATCTTAAAATGTTTGGTTTAACCACCATAGAGATATCATTTTCCCATTTCAAATGCTGTACTTTCCTTATATTCTCAACAAAGTTGACCCCACCCCCCTACCCCGGATCCGCATCAAAATTATATTGATCCTAAGCACTGGTGACGAGGATTGTATCCGGATATATTTTTTTTTTTAAAGATTAAAGATTTTTAATTTTTTGTGTGTGCCGGATCTGCAATCTGCATTCTGCGCTGCATTTTATAGTTTTGTTGATGGTAAAACTAAAGAAAAAGGTTTTCATTCTCCAATATTTATTTATTTACATCAACACTTAAACCTGGAATTGGAAACTTCGCAAACAAAACAAAAAAACTTTCGGAACAATGAGAAAAAATAAAATAAATATCAATTAGAAAGGTTACCTGGATTAAAATAAATTCTTTTGTAGAGATGTCTCATTTCCACATTGCAAGTCTGCTTCTCCCCCTATATAAAATTCTATAAATTCAACTAGCCTAGTAAACAAGTTCGAAAATATTGGGGTTAGCTGAATTGGGATCTCAACCCCCCCCCCCCCCAAGATAGAAGGACTACGTAGATGGTTAAAAGAAAAAATTTATTAAAAAAACCAAGACAAAAACAATGTTATTAATTTGAAAATCTAATTTCAGACACATTTGTTTCCCTGCGAGCCCGGTATCATGTACAAACTGGAGAGCCTATACCACCTAGTGTCTAAACCATAATAACACAATTTTAGACATAAAAAGCAATCTTTCGACCCTTGTCACTATTTATTTGATTGGGCATTTGCATTAAAAGTTATCTACGCTTTGAAGAAATAAGATGATTGTTTGATACTTTGAAAGGAAGACGACATTTGTGAGAAAATAACTATTAACTTTAGTTGTGTTTCCCTTAAATAATACATCTAAGAACTAAATGGCATTTGTTTATGTAAACTAATAATTTTAAATGTTATAAAATTGCTTTTAATATCTTACACTGCGTTGAAATGGTTAAAACACAAAGGGGGTAGCTCTCCATGTCCCTGAAGAACATCGGCTCCGTATCGAAACATAGATTCAGCCTGCTTATAAACAGTCTCGTCAATTTTTAAGACTGGGTCGACTTTGAAGTGTCGCAACGCCTTAGGCTTTGATTTTACTCTATCTCACTTATGCTTTTCTGTAGCCCTTTACATGCAAATTTTAGCATTGTTAAACACTTTCCGTTATCTTTGGTTTTTGAGAAGTAATTGGCAAGGTTTTATTCATTTTTACTTGGGAGCCTGAACCCTTTAAATCATAGTTACTGAAATGACTGGTAAGCTTAGGCTTATTTGTTTTTTATTCTTTGATAGTTATTAAAACTTGGAACAAACAAAAAATCTTAAAGAGGAACTGAGTTTTAGACACAAATTTTCTTATCCCTATATCTTTGCAAACTGATGGCTGATTATTTGATATAGGCATTGAAAAATCAGAGTTTGTGACAAAATCTCAGTTTCTCCTATATCCTTTTTTAAATTCATTTTTCATAAGCAACCGGAAATTATATTTTTTCTTTTTTTCAAAAACATATTTCACACTTTTGCAAAATTAAAAACCTTTCTTATATAACACCACTTATTGATTTCTATAGAAATAAACAAGCCCCCCCCCCCTAGGCCTTGAACCACGGAGGGGGGGGGGGGTTGATAAGGTCTTCAATACAGATGTTTTTTACACTTTAAACCATCAAAACAAAAGATGTTATGATGGTGCGTAGTTAAAAAGAAATTTGAAAAACAATAATATAAAAATTCACCAGGCTTTCCTAAACCATTCATGTTGGGTTACAAAAAAAATTATTAAAAGTATTTAATATTTGTAAATGTTAAAACTCAGATTAAAATGTTTAAAAGATAAACAGAAAACTCTAGACGAAAAATATATTCTATATAAAATATATTCCACACCCCCCCAGTCCAATTTTACTTTCAAATTAAAGCTATCAAGGTAAATAATGAAGTCTTGAAAAATCATTATACCGCTCCATTGAGCTTGCATACTGGATCATTAAATGGAGTGTTCGCAAAAAATGAAAGGGGGGTGAAGGCTTAAGACGAAAAATAAGCGCTTTTGATCGCTACTAATCTTACTTCTATCTGTTGCGTCTATTAGGAGAAAATGGTTAAAAATGACTCATACCGTTGCGTACGTATAAGTACGTTGCGTCTATACAAATTCAGAAAGTTGCAACATTCAACTCGAATCGTAAAAAATCAATTTTAATCCAAACAAATCGTTTAGATTTTACATCCAATATTGATCGATTATTTTTCGACGCATTCGTATGTAGTTAATATTTCTTAATATTTAAAAAAAAAAATTTTATGATCTGAGAGTTACTTATGAAAACATATATTCCTGTTTCGAGGATTTTTGATAATAAAGACGACTTTTTCATAATTTCTAGGAATGTTCGAAAATCCGGCGCCAGCGAAATATTATTTAAAGAACAAAATCAATAATAATAATAATTAAAATATCTTTCTCAACATTTAAATGGTATCATTGTGAACCGGACATGACAACCTATAAATTATGGTTTACTTGAAACTACATCTTTAGTCCTGTTAAGAACAGAAATACTCTTTTCTATTTTACATAATATATGGATCTATGAAAAATGTTGCCAACACACCAAACTAAAGTAAAAATCTTAATATTTTTTTAATCACAACACCTCCTATTCAAGAGTTTAAGAGATTTTCATTTTTTGTAACCGGAAAATTTTCTTTTCTCACCCTATTACGGAAAATCAAAACTGTAGGGGCTACGAGATCACAAAGTCGTTTTACTTTCTCCTTCTGACTAGTTTGTAGTGCCAAGGGGTTTGATTATTAGCAACAACAATACAAGTGTTGTCTTCTGTTTAAGAATTATTTTTTACCAAAACTTGTTGGTTGCAGGTAAAAAAAGTATTAAGTTCATATTTATTAAGCACTTATATACATTTCCACGTCAAAAATATTTTAAAGTGCTTCGCGCACATCAAATTTATCAGCAATTTGATTTGTATTTCTTTTAATTCTTTACATTGTTTTTGAAATTCGAAAATGTGGATTTCCCCGTTTTTAATAAGAATCTTCAAATTTTTGGATTGTTTTATTCCAAGTTATAACTTATATTTTTAACAACCAGGCTTTTTAGGAAAAATAACAATTCCATTTGACAAATTGTCTTTTTTTCTTTTCTAAAACAAAAACTTATTTTTTGAAATCTCAAAATTCAACTTTATTTTCTTCTTAATTTTCCTACTTAAATCATTCCTTTGCAATGTTAGTTTTTTATTTCTACTTTCAATTATTCATTAATATTTTTCTCTTCTTTTATAATTCGTTAAATCTAATGCGTCGAAAAATAATCGATGACTATTGTTTGTAATATCTGAATGATTTGTTTGGAATTAAATTGATTTGTTTACGATCCGAGTTGAATGTTGCATCATTCTGAATTTGTATGGACGCTCCGTTCTCCGGTATTAGTTGTTTTTAACAATTTTCTCCTTATAGACGTAACAGATAGAGTTAAGATTAGATTTCATTTTTCGCGAACACTACCTTTAACGTAAACTTTTTTAATCTAACATATTATTAGCATGATTTGGGGCATATTGAAGTTGAGCCCATTTTTAAGGGTATTTTTTTAGTTCTCCCATATGTGTTCAGATTTTTGTGAAATTGGATTCTGAACCCTTCAACAATTATACGACTCATGACCAAGACATTTTTAAAGTCACACGAGGTCGAGCTTTTGGGTCATTTTAAAGCCCAGTGTCTCCAGGCTTAAAGAACAAAATTACGCTTACATCCCCTTTAAAGAATAAAGCTCCCTTTTGATTTATTGGAAAGTAGAGAAGAAAGTAGAAATCTTAATAAAATAGAAGTATATTGATTAAGGTCTAGAGAAACAGTGCCAAAGAACAATAATGTTGGATATTAAATTAATGGAACTCAGCATTTTCCATAAAGGAAATGTAAGGTCAATAAGAACAAATGATATGAAAGAAAGAAGAAAGAAACAAGAATTTATTTTAATAACTTTTTTTTTTAAATTTGAAAAAAATTACATCTGATCTTCAAATTTTATATTCTTTACTTTTCCTCGAAAAATAACAAATTTTTCCCCCCAATGATAAAATACAACAATAAAACCTCAAATAAAGTTACACATAAAACTCCAGACAAAAAACATCGGATGATACAAAACTGTTTTTTTTTTTTTTTTTAAATGTTTAAAGCAGAAAAACCTTACCCCTGTTTTTTTTCTTACCCCCGAGGGTAGAACAGTTTATAAGAAGATGAGAAGGATTCTTCGCAAAATAAAAGTTTGTTCAGACAATTGGCAGAAGTTCAAGGAAGTTACGTGTTCATGCCTCGTTTAATTACAAAACAGAGAGAAAGCCTGTTCCAGTCGCAGGGCTCGGCCCCCAAGCCTGTCCTAGCCGCGGCGCTCGGCCCCCTTGAATATATACTAATCTCTCTCTCTTTCTTGAAATTCAACAGGGCAAGCGTACATATCTTCCTTGGGCAGCTGCCAGGACAATTTAAAGAAAGGCATGGGGGGGGGGATAGACAAAACTCCTTTTAATTTTTATTATTGAGGGTTAGGTTAGGTTAAGACAATTTCTGGGCCGAGCGCTGCGGCTGGGATGGGCTTGGGGGCCAAGCGCTGCAGCTAGCACAGGCTAGGGGCTGAGCGCGACGGCTAGGACAGGCTAAGGGGCCGGGGCTGCGGCCACGTGAGAGTTTTGTCTATCCCCCCCTCCGCACCGCTACGTACCATGCCTTAAAGAAAGGTAAAAGAATTCTTTGCAGAATAAGACAACTGATGAATAAAAAATAAAGCAAAGTCCAAAATTCGTTATTTATTTAACTGTCCATTAAAAGTAGCCATTTATTTTTAAAATACATTACTTGAGTTCATTAAAAATTTGTTTGATCTCTAATCTCAAATAGATTTCCGATTAGTCCAATAATTTTAGATTTTACAGAAAACTTATATATTTTTTCTTTAATTGTGGTTTAAAGGGGCTCTCAACTTAATTCTAAAGGGAATGTAAGCGTAGTTTTCTAGATACCCTCAATGCAACGAAGGCAATGCCTGATTCACAACGGTACCCTTAATAACTTTGTCTGACCAAGTATAAATTGCAAAAGCATAAACCCTAATTGAAAACTTTTAATTTTCATTAAGAAAAACCAGAATATTTTAGTCAAGGCTCCAATTGTTAATCAGTTATGTAGCACATTAAATGGAGTGTTACTTAAAAATTGGTGTACTGTCCCTTTAACTCGTACCTTTCTTATCCTAATTTTGTAGACTGTATAGTGTACAATGTACAGTCTACACTGTGTACTGTCCCTTTAACTAGTAACTTTCTAATCCTAATTTTGTAGACTGTATAGTGTACAATGTACTGTCCCTTTAACTAGTAACTTTCTAATCCTAATTTTGTCGACTGTAAAGTGTACAATGTACTGTCTACACAGTGATTTAAACGATGCAAGCTCTCACGCCAAACACTGAGAATTCAGCCAATTATTTTTTAAAACTAAGCTAAAAAGAAATGCTTTAATGTTCTATAATGTACATGTTAAGCGCTACAAAAAAGCAGCAGTGAGTTAGAGCATTAAAATCAAAGCTTAAGGCGTTCCGACATATCAAATTCGACTCTGTTTTAAAAATTGGTGCAAATTTTCATTGCAGGCTGAATCTTTGTGTATACTGCAGTCTGAAAAGTTTAACACTAAATTTTGCCAAGGCTTATGCGTTAATTCAAGCAAGAAAATATATATTTTAACTTTGAAAAGTTATTAAAGTTACATCCTTAGCACTTTTTGTATCACTATATAGCTCTTACAAAATCTAACACGCCAAGAATAAATATACTTGGTGTTAAAAACAAACTAACAATAAAGCAACTTTCAACAAAAAAAGCTATCTATAAGATTTTCCGGGTTTTTTTTCACAAAGCAGAATAGTCAAATTATTTTTTTTCCGCTTATTTTTATGTTAAAACTTGAACCATTCAGAAATCACGAAATTTTTATAATCCATCTTTTTTAGTTTAGATTAAGGTTTTGAAAGTAAAAAGATTTTATTTTTCCGTTTTTTAGTTGATATTTTGCCCCTTGGATCCGGATATTTTTGCGGATCGGATCCAGAAAGCCCAAATCCGGATCCGCACTGATTACCACAAGATCTAACTTTGTCTTTCTTTGAATGAATTAAATAAATTATCAGCTGTCACAATTTTAATAAACTGTTCTACAAAAGATTGGAAAATATACAGTGGTATGCGATTATACCAATACAATGAGGACGACTCTCGATTTATATTTTGATTAATATAAAGCTGTTAAACAGCATGGATACACATAAACAAAGAAGTCATGAGAAGCTGTCAACTAAAAAAGCTTTGATCTCTTGTAAACGTGTAATTCGGAAAAAGCATGCTAACAATTAAAATTTAACTTTAAAAATCATCTTCACTGTATTGATATAATCGCCTACCAGTATATAATAGTTTAAATTTATTCTGTCCTCGCCAGAGATAAATCGATTTCTTATTTGTCCAAACTTCAGAAGAAAAAAAAACATTGCAAGATCAGTAAAAGTTGGATCAAAAATTGAAAAAAATAACTTAATAACCTAATCTGCCTGTGAGAGTTAGTTTATAAGAAACTGTTGCCGTAGTTTATTTATATATATATATATATTAGTAGAATGTATGTATGTATGCAGAATGTATATATATATATATATATTAGTAGAATGTATGATTTACAACGTTAACTGAAGTCAAATAAAGGTTGAATGAGCTATCTTCATGTTTGTTGCAAAAAATTGAATATTTTTAATAGGTGGTTCACTTAAGTGACTTGTGGATTTAGCGGCAGAGAGAACAAAGAGGATTGTCAGAATTCTACACGTTTTCAGCATTGTAAATTGGGCGTAACAATCTGTAATTGCTGAGTCACTTGCAATCTAAGATCTGACCTGCTCGTTGGAGAAGTGAGAGAGTCGCTCGCTGGTCATCCTGAGCAAGTCCACTAGCTCTGTGTTGTGCGCATGGGACATAAAAACTAGAAACAATTCATTATATATATATACATGAATGTGTAAACTTGTAATCTCTGTTTGTCTGTTTGTTTGTCCGATCATAACTCAGGAATTCGCCTGGACGAACTTGCCTCAAATTTTTTTATTGGGGAACTCCTGAATGTCCTTAGTTTGGTTTTAAGATTTAAAGTTGAGTAGGTAGACATGGATAGCGAAAATTTAGTATCCCGGTAAAATAGTTCAAGTGTAGGTAAACGGTGGGAGTAACTTTTAGTAACCTTGGGAGCGCTGGGTTTACGAGCTAGTTATTAATATTATTAATATTATTATCATTATTATCATTACTATTATCATAATGATCATTTTGATCATACTCATTATCAATTTTGTTATCATCAGCATAGAGTAATAAAACGAAGAGGTGCAGCTTAGCTCAGATGTACACAACCAACCTCCCTATTAATTAATAGTTTTCAATTTATTAGCAAAAAGTTATGTCAAAAATATTAAGTTTCTAGGGAATGAATGCAGTAAATTAAGACATTTTTATTGTTTACAATCCATATTAAGTCTAATTATCAATACTAATATTCAAATATCTACATAAAAACCACTCCTTAGAAATACGATCACTCTATATACAAGTGTACAGCGTTAGATACGTTAACATATCGTGATGTATACAAACAACCACTCTATTAATTAATTAATAGAGAGGTCGGTTGTGTACATCTGAGCTAAGCTAGCTTCACCTCTTCGTTTTATTACTCTATGCTCATCAGTGTTTTCATTGTTCTCATCCAATCCTATAATCTTTGTTGTAATCATCATCATCATCAATATTATCATTTTATTATCATCAGTATCATCAGTATTATCAGTATCATCCTTGTCATCCTTGTCATCCCTGTCTTCCTTGTCATCCTTGTCATCCTTGTCATCATTAATATCGTTTTCAACCTTTTCATTCTTATATCCTTATCATCATTATCATCATTATCATCATTATCATCATTATCATCATTATCATCATTATCATCATTATCATCATTATCATCATTATCATCATTATCATCCCTGTCTTCCTTGTCATCCTTGTCATCCTTGTCATCATTAATATCGTTATCATCATTATCATCATTATCATCATTATCATCATTATCATCATTATCATCATTATCATCATTATCATCATTATCATCATTATCATCATTATCATCAGTATCATTGTTATCAATCTTTTAGTTCTCATTTTTTATTATTATCATCGTTATTATTGTTATTATCCATATCATTGTTATCATTGTTATTATCAATATCATTGTTATCATTGTTATCATCATTGTTATTGTTATCATTATTGCTGTCCTATCTATGCTATAACCTATATTAAGGGATTACCTTCTACAAGAGATTGAATAAACCATGTTCCTCTTTCATGATCTCTCAAGGAGGCGTATCCAGGGATTGTTGAGTATGCAATTATCATATCCTCCCAAGTTGGTCTAAACATAAATAAAAATCAGACTCTAAGGGTGCTACTAACCAGGCCCGAGATGACGATACAAAATCAGGACTAAAGAAAGGTTTTATAGCCTGTAGCTTATTTTTCGGTAGGGAATATTTTTTTTTGATTTTAATGATCTTTTATGGCCTTCTGAACCAGTTGAAGATTAACTTTGAAATGTTTTAAAACCACTATGTTATAATAATATAATAATAATAATAATCAAATAACCCTCCCTGTATGGAAACCAGTGTCTCGTGATGTTTTTTACAGAAGAGGGGGGTCTGAAGATCCCTTAGAAACCACAGATTTTACTTATCCGTGGGGAGCACCCATAGCCATATCCCCTGATGTTCTTGGATATATATTAACAAAATCCTAGAGACATTTGATAATCAGAAAACTACAGAAAGTATGGCATCTTTGATCTCTCTTTAAAATTTGCAATTTTAATTTTCTGAAAATATTCAGGACAGGACAGGACAGGACAGGACAGGACAGGACAGGACAGGACAGGACAACACTATTTTCCTAATTTTAGATTTTCACTGTATGGTCGTGACATGTAAAATAAACCTGACTTATGTTTGATCATCGTAAGCTCCAAAAAAAGTTCGAAAACTCGTCAAAATTAAATCTTTAAATTCGGTTCTGATCTGAGATGAAATCTTCTGATTTTTAAAATTCAAATCTTTTTTAACGTGTTCGGCCATACCTCTCCAATATAGCGGGATAAATCCTCCAATTAGTACACGCTATGGCTCAGCACCAACGCCAACCAAAAGCTTTGGCCTCTGATTAGATCTGATATATGTATTACCTGGCTCTGCCTATGCCCCTGACATCTGGTGTGTTTGGGATTCTGTCTGGTAATTAAAAATAATCAACTCATTAATAAATTACAAAATCAACTTCAGTGTAATAATAATAGGTAATGAACACACCAGGAAAAGTACTTTTATTCAAAAAGACATGAAAGAACATTTTAAATTTTGATTTAGAGAACCTCGGATTCAGAAGAAGAAAAAAGATATTAAAATATAAATGTTCTTTCTTACTTTCTTAAACCATGGGCTTAATTAAAATGAAAAAAAAAAAATAAAATAAAATAAAATAATTGGACTTGATTATATTTAAACACCTAATCCTGCCGCTCTTCTTTTCTTGGCAACCGCTGGTCGTTCGTTTTCTCTTTCTACACCCTGTGTACAGTGTACAATACAATTAAGGCAGAAGCCCAAGGAAGCTACATGCCGCGTTGAATTATCAGACATAGAGAGAGAGCTTGTTCTAAGCGCAGCGCTCGGCTCCCTAGTCTGTCCTAGTCGCGGCGCTCATCCCCTTAACCAGTCCTATGCGCAGCGCTCGGCCCAGAAAGTGTCTTAAACCTAAACTAACCCTAAAATATATACTAATCTCTCTCTTGTAATTCAACGCGGCAAGTGCGCATATTTTCCTTGAGTTTACTACCTAGAATTAATTCACTAATTCGCCCTTTTAAAGGGACTGTTTTTTAAAATAATGAAACGGAGAGTTCTGGACATGAAGGTACCATAAACAATGTTCAATTTTCACCTTTTTTCTATAATAAATCAATGACATTGTACAGTGTAAACAGTGAATCGGACAAGAAATTCTACCCACCTAGGGTTACTTAAAATTTACGCCTACAGTCCCTTTAATGAATGATTCATCATTTTAGTTATTAAATTATCATCTAATTGGTTCATTATTAGTTTCTATATATTTCTATTTTATAATATTTATTTTCTAAGAGAAGAAGCTAAATAATTAGATAATTTGATCATAAGACAAAAAGAAAAATAATAATTTCTTCTTCATAATCTAAGATGAGTAGGTTAAAATATAAAGGTAGAACAAGGTCGAGTGGAGGGGGGGGGGGGGATTAGAAACCTGAAAATTTGGAAATAATACTTTACAATTTTTTTTTAACAATATCTTGTAAATAAAACAACAAAACTACTGTAACTGTACTGAAATACTGTAAAAAATAAGAATTTATTTAAATTGTGTTTGAATTTAATGAATAGGGAGAAGTAGGCCCAACTACAAAAAAAAGTGGATCAGCTAAGCATACCAAGCAGAGGTGTAGTCAGGGGGGGCTGTGGGGGCTAAGCCCACCCTGAACCACTGAAATCTATGTTCCCCCCCTCCCCAGCGGGGGGGGGGAACATCTTCCAAGCCCCCATCTCTAATATCAAGAGATTATTCCACTTTTTTTTCTGTTCAATTTTCTTCTTCTTGCTTCTTGTTAATCTTGTTTTTACACTTTAAGCCTCTCCTAATAGTTCTGTTGACATCATGTTGTGGAGCAGGTAGGAGAGAGATAAGGAGGTTTGTAGGAGGAAGGGTATTGGGGATTGCTCCCAGCTCCCTGCGCTCCTTCTATTATACTCTTTCCAAGTTGAGGGGCATTAAGAAAACCCATAACTGCACACCTTATGCAAAATGGGGAGTTGTAAGAAGCCCCAGTGAGAGGAATCTTCCACAGCAGTCCAGTCCTCACAGCTGGTCGAGTAAAAACCGGTATCGTTGTGCCTTGTATACCCATCAGGGATTAGACTCCTTGCAGTTACACCAGGCTTAAGATGAAGTCTTGTTTTATTCTTCTGAGGGCAGTAGGCAACTGGCCCCTGGACTTCCTAGTTCAACTATTCCTAGTTATTCATTAATCTTGCTCTCAGACAGACCAAAAAATACAAAATAATGATGAAACTAAAAAAACTTTAGAACAATATAATTCTTTTTTCATTTTAACACACAATTATATTAAAAATGTCAAATTTATATATTTGCAAACCACTAGAACACTAAAATATATAATCATGTACAAAGTATTAAGATTCTAATATTGTTCTGAAGTTTGTTATTTTTATTATTATTTGGCGTTTGTAATTTGACCCCTGGCCCCAGACCACCATGCCTCCGATCATTTCCATGCCCCCCCCCCCCCCCCCCCCACCAACTTTTTCTAGCCTTGGGAGAAGGGGTGGTACTAAACTGTGGCTGGCATTACCAAAAGACCTTATTAATTGTAATTTTTGAAAAAAGCAAAAGCAATCTGTATCATATTAGGCCTTTGCGATATATATCTATATGTTAGCTATAGCTGGCCAAACGGCTTGACCAAAATGGTTGATTTTTTTTTGGTGACCCATGGATACCCTGAGGGTAACATATGCTGAAATAATAGACTTTTTCTCAGAATTTAAATCTTATTTTATTAAAGCTTGATTTTTTTTCTTCAAAATTAGGTTTTTTATTCCACGGGCAACACCAAGCACTATAGCTGGTCAAATGGCTGGACCAAATCGGCTGACATTTTTTAGGGAAGCCATGGATACCCTGGGGTAAAAAAGGCTAAAATTTTTTTTATTAGATTTTTTTATGCTACGGGCAACACCATGTACTTCAGCTAGTCTGTATAATAACGCTTTTCGCTCATATATATTTGTTAGCTATAGCTGGTCAAACGGCTGGACTAAATCGGTTGAAATTTTTGAGGAAATCAATGGGTAACATGGGGGTAACGAGGGAACGAGGGGCCAAACACAACAATATCTCGTCTGAGCAACATTCTCCTCATTTACTCGTCCGAGCCACCTCGAAATCCTCGTCCTTTCAATATTGAGTGTCTATTCCTTCCAGATAAAACTATTTTTTAAGAATCAAGCCACGTTATTGCATAAATGAAATTTCAAATTTTTGTAAATCGAAAAAAAAATCAATTAAATCAAAGATTTCAAATTTAATGTCTTTAAAAATGTTCACCTTTTTTACGCGCATTTTCAGATATTCCTGGTGTAGAATGCCGCCAATAATTCAAAGTTCAATCTTTTTTGTTAACTATAGTGAAAACCATAGAATTTTTCAGGGTGGTTCCACGGGAAAAATTATAGGCAGTGGTATGCCGAATATTTTGCTATTTATTTAATACCACGAAGGTTAGCCATTACGGAGGCAGAAGAGATTTAAATTTTACCTAAATAAAGTTCGACAACATTCTAATGGGTTATGAAGACTCTAACATGATTTAATCATTGCAATACTTTAGTCCATCCATATTTTATGCCCTAAAAAATAGTTTTATCTTTAAGAATTGGAAACTTTTTAAAACAAAATAATCGAAGGACGAGGATTCTGAGGTGGCTCGGACGAGAAAATGAGGAGAATGTGGCTCGGAAGATACATTGTTTTGGCTGGCCTTCCTCCCTTTGGGTAACATAGGCTGAATAATTAGATTTTTTCTTCAAAATTCGTAATTTTTGTCAAGTGTTTTAAAAATTCTACCTGGTCAGGGTAATCCCCACGACAAGCCTGAACTATGAAGAATTTGGGCTTTCCCTAAAAAGTTTTTTAAAATATATTTTTTGAGTAATTTGAGAACAAATATGCATTTCTGCCCCGGGGTCATTCCAAAACAAAAGAAGCAATTTTTATGTCATTTGTGAAAGAAACCATAACAAATTTCGGGATTTTAAAATGTTTTTAAAGAATGTTGATTTTAAATCAGTTAACAAATTTACTTGCTTTTTAAAAACTAACCTGTAGTAAGGGACAGTTCTTGTTGTTAAAGAGTTCATAAATTCCCTCCATATCTATACTCTGTCCGTCAGCAGCGTAAACAATACCATCCTTGCCATGGCTTAGGATAGCAACAATCGCCATATCAGACTAAACAAAGGAATTGATTACTCCTCATTTCTTTGCAACCTGATGTCGTAAACCCGGGAAATATTAAGTTGCAAAGATATAGGAGGTAAAAGTGTAAAACAAAAGTTAGTTTATTACTTAAAATTGTCCTACAGCTATATTTTTCAAGATGTACGGAATTCTATTTAAGATTGCTAAGTTTTACTTCTAATCTTGAACTTGAAAAAAACTATATTTAAATAAAAAATTCGCTAAAATAATCGAGTTTTAACACAATTAACTTAAATTCTTTCAAGAAGATAAGTTTATGAATGTTTGTCTTACATGTTTTTTTTATCGAGAGAAATAACCTGAATGTTTTCTGACCGATGGGATTTCTGATCTAAGGATTTTCCAACCAAAAAATGTTTTTGTCTTAAAAGGTCGTGAACGATCGTCAACTAAGGGTTGTCACTAACGATCGTCAAAAATTTCAAACGGCATACTTTCGTACACGAAACAACGAACTTTTTCAAAAAGACGATTTCGTTTTTCGTTTTTTCATCGTCGTTTTAAAAGCGGAGCGATCGTTGACAAAAAAAGCGAATACAATCAATCCCTTTTTATGTGACGCAACCTGTGCTTTGCTGTTAACAATAACGCCCTCTTCATATCATTAAATATTTATTTTTCATTTCTTACAAGTCCTTCAAACATAGTGGGCTTTCGTTTAAGGTTGCACTTATCGTTTTATTAAAAACTGGACTTATAACATTGATATATTATTCATTGACGACACATCTCCTTGTTTTTCTACCTGAAAATTGGATGCCGGTTAACTTGCTTGTGCAGTTCCCCAGCACTCATACGAAGAAAACGTGTTATTTGTTTAAAAACTCAGGAAATGTTCGTGACCCGGATCCGGATCCGCAACAAAATGAAATAGATCTTAAGCACTAGTTACGTGATATAACAAGACCTGATGGATTCCCCCTCCATATCTATCTACTTCGTGTGAGAATTAGATCGTTACCTCAAGATGCTGTTTATTTGACCGGAACTCAGTAATCACTTCATGGAACTGAGACAATTGCAAATTTTGGTACAATTCCACTTCAAAACTAAAATAAATAGGTTTTACTTAACAGATGCTATTTTGCAAAATCGTTTCAACCATTAACATCTTACTGCAAGTTATAAATATATGTTTTACTATACTTATTTACAAATGTTAAATCATTATTAGAAGTTGTGATCTTAACAATACTGCTGTAAATCGAATCAAATCAAATCAGTCTCTTAGGAGACTAGTGACGCCCAACGACCACATAAACAATCTTGCAAAAATGCGACTCAAAGCAAAGCTTACAGTCTTTCGAAATGTTGGACTCAGTCCCTTTTTTGCACTCATGCTGCCTCATTAAATATTCATTTAAAGGAACTGTTAGCGTACTTTCAAGTAACCCTCACCTCCATACTAAGGTAACAGTTCCAATTTTACAAAGGTTCGCTTAAAAGTTGTGTCTGATCCAGAAGGAATTATGAATTATATATCAATGTTTTCGTTGTCTCCGCTGAAGTGACTTGCGCTTTTCTTGCTTCTTGCTTTGGAGTCAGAAAAACGACGATATCATTTACATTAAGGTTTCCAGGGTACCGTTGTAAATCAGGCATGTCACCTTTAAAATTACGCTTAAAGTCCCTTTAAGAAATATGCTTAAAGTACGGTAAAGGAAGTTTTAATAATGTTGAAAAAGTCACGCACAGTCACTCACAAACATCGTTTGAACAGGAGAACAACATGTTATCCTGACACTAGGTTGTAACAAGACAGGGATGAATAAAGTTCACCATAACATCCCTCCACCCCTCCGGAAATAATTTTATGAACCTAAAGAGGGCAAAACTGAAGTTTATAATTTCAAGTTTTTCTATATTTACCCCTTAAAATTCAGTCATTTCCCCAAAAGCTAAATTTCCAAAAAGAAAAAAAAATTTAAAAAATTTTAAATTTTGGGTTTAACACAATCAATTTGAATTTATCAAAATTGAGCATTGAATTTTTATTTTTGTTTTGTTGCCTTAGACAAATGAATACCAAAATAACTATTATTTACTTTACTCCTTTTTATTCATCTATTTATTATTATTTTTTTTTTATTTGTATTTTTTATTCATTTATTTATTTGATAAAATACCTGAGTCCTTCGAACAGCTGGAACAAGTTCTTCACGTCAACGTGAGAACCTACTCTTCGTTCTTGAACATCATTCTCGTAAATCTGGAGAAAAAAAAACTTTTTGAAGCTTTAATCTCGTAAATCTATCTGGCGAAAAAAGCTCAATTTTGCTTATCTATTTATAAATTTGGCTTGTCTGTCTGTCTGTTTGTATCCAATAAACGTCAAAACGGCTGAACCGATCGGGTCCAAATTTTTTGTGGGACATCACGTGACCACAGGGAAGGTTTATGAATGATAAAAAATGTGTTTTAAAGGTTTTTAATTTTGTAAAAAAATTAAATTCTTGAAAATCCGCGAATTTTTTTTTAAATCCGCAAAAAATTTTTCTTCTTTGTTTCAAAATGTAAACAAAAAAAACATGTTCACAATTTAAATAGAAGATGGGCGCAAAGCGCCCTAAAAGCCTAGAAATAAAAATTTATTGAATTGATGGCGATTCAGTGATTAAGGCATAACTTTTAGTTAAGATTTTCAAAAAAAAAAAAAAAAAGGACGTTCAGTTTTTACGTTTCTGAAAAACGAAATGAACATTTTATTAGCGTCGAAATAAAAACCAACGGATCTGTTAGTTCATAATTCACGACACTCGTAAATTTTCCATTACAACCAAAATAAAAAAGTCCTTTTGTTGTAAAGTTTAAATAAAAATGGTTAGTATTAGTCCTTTGTTTTTAAGAAAAAACGTAGGTTCGTTATCTTTAAAAATAATAAAAAAACGGTTTAAAAACGATACCCAAAACAAACGGACGCACGAGTTTTTGTGTCAAAACTTTATGTTGGGCCACGGCAAAAGTTGTTTAGATAAACTGCAAACTAATAAATCAATTTTTTAGTTGAACAATTTAAAAAAATGTATTATTTGAAATTGAAATGCAACAATTCCAATGAGAAAAGAGCTAACAAGTAAATTTAGTTATAACTAAATATACATAGAGAGGAGAGGGAAGGGGGAAGGGGTATACATAGAAAGGAGTGGGAAGGGGAGAAGGGGGTCACAAGAACATGATTCTCTCAATCAACTTTTTGTTTTCTTACCTCAATATCGATAATAACAGCCAGACCTCTGAAAGAGATTCACAATTAATTTCATTTAAATTCATTAGAAAATATCAAATTAAGAAAAAGCAAGAAAAAGAGGAGGGGGGGGGGGGGGATTAAGCGTCTCACAACCCCCCCCCAGGTAGTCAAACCCCAGAAGTTCAACTTAAAATTTTAAAAGTTTGAATTTCTTTGAATGCTTTGTAATGGTCAGCAGAACCGTTGGAAGTTCTTCAACTCCAAAGTCTGAACTATTTCCAAAAACTATCGTACAGACTAGAAAGACCAGGGTGTACCAAAATTCATGACGACTTGGAAATTAATTTTCAATTATTACGGAATTGTATCGTTATTGCATAAATTGGTGTAATCCATAAAATTTGAAAAAATATATTCTTGGAATTCCAAAATGTGGCCGACAAAATCTTCAAACTTGACAGTAGCGTT
This sequence comes from Eurytemora carolleeae, assembly GCF_000591075.1. Lineage (NCBI taxonomy): Eukaryota > Metazoa > Arthropoda > Copepoda > Calanoida > Temoridae > Eurytemora > Eurytemora carolleeae. Next base: position 162,615 of record NW_019396227.1, read on the forward strand.
AAAAGAGTGGTACAAATCACAATTTATTAGATAAAATATTAAGTAAAATGTATCTATTAATTATCGAATGTGAAAGACGCCTTAAAAGCTGTCTTTTAATTCCCATTTTTACCAGGAAAACGTTGTTCAAAGGCAACGAATATTCATCAAAGAACATAATTTCGTCAATGTAATAAATCTTCGAAAACTTCGTTGACAACCGTCGACACTCGACAATATTTACCGTGGAAGACGATACATATCGTAGGCCGCCATATTGGAATCCATCTGGGAGTTAGACCTAAACAAGTTCAAATGAATTGTAATGGATATTAAAAGTAAATTTCAAGCGACTCTAGAATTAAATAGTGATATAGACAACTTATAGTTTGCAATGAAGAATGCATGTGATATCCATTAGCTTTTCTTTGATTTATTTTCAATTATGGTTTATAGTCTTAGAAATAATTGAAGAAGATGTCAGAAATAAAAACCTATTAAAGATACATAAACAATTATATATAATATAAATTTAAGTTATATACTCGTGGCAATATTTCTTTTGAAATGCCGCCAACAGTCCCTTTAAACAGGAAAAGAAAAAAATAGTTCTTCTTTTTTCCTTTAATTCTTTTTATTTTCTCCACAATATATTAATCCCACATTTTGATTAACATAAGAGAAGTTAATTAAAGGAGAGTAAACGTAAGTATGAAATATTCTAACTTCTGTATTTACTAAACTGTATATAGTGGGACCCATTGAATTATGAATTAGAAAGACGATATTCCAGACGAGTAAAATATAAAGACCCCCTTTAGTATTTCCTTTTTCCCCCCCCCCCCCCGTCGTCATAATTTTTTAACAGAATTATTTTCAAATCCTAAAGCTTAAAAAATCTGTCACTTAAAATTAAATTAAAACCCTTCCTAGAAAAAATATTTAAAATTGGCATACATATTTCATCGATATTGACATTTGGTCGTTAAAAATGGCAGATTTTCGTCAAGATTGGTAGATTTTTACAACATTTTATAAAATAAAATTAGTCAATTAACTCAAATTTAGTTTTAGGGTCTGCCACAGTGCCTTCCTGTCTGTCTGTATGTGTCTTTCTGTGTCTGTCTGTCTGTCTGTCTATCTATCTATCTATCTATCTATCTGTCTGTCTGTCTGTCTGTCTACCTATGTATTGTTGCTGGAACTACAACCACATCCATCTTGCCACGTTCTGTAGGCTCTTGGTCGGTACGACAGGAATTCATACTTCTCATACTAGCAAAATAAAAGGTGAAACTAGATAAAAAAAATTGTAAAAAATTTCTTTTGTTGAAATATGAAGATTTCAAAAATTGTGAGAAAGAAATAAAAAATATGTAAATATCTGCAGAATTTCTTTTCTTTAATTTCTGAGTTAAAGCATTTTTTGAAGTGTCTTCTTTACACAAATAGTAACAAAAATTGCATATAAAAATTTTTAACAACTTTTTACTGAATAACCAAGGAAAACAGCGAAAGGATACTTTGCACCAACTCATTACAATTTAAAGACTTCAAAAACAAGGAGGAATGAAAAATAAACATGTCTGGAGAAACGGGTTGTATTTCAAGAGAATCAACACTACCTGCCACTGTCTAGAGAAACGGGTTGTATTTCAAGATAATCAACACTACCTGCCACTGTCTGGAGAAACGGGTTGTATTTCAAGAGAATCAACACTACCTGCCACTGTCTGGAGAAACGGGTCTTATTTCATGAGAATCTACACTAACTGCCACTGTCTGGAGAAATGGGTCTTATTTCACACTACCTGCCACTGTCTGGAGAAACAGGTCTTATTTCATGAGAATCCATTGGATCCAGAAACCCAGAAGGGTTGGAAGATGGGGATTTATTTCTACTCATCTCAGTCTCATTTTCTTCATTCTCACCTTTAACAAATATTATATTCTTTGGTTGTTAGTTTGTTTGTATCCAATAAACGTAAATAACGGCTAAACTGATTGGGCCCAAAATTTTTTGACATCTAAAAAATAATTATATGTTAGCCATTGCTAGACTAAATGGACTGACATTTTTTTAAGTAACCCATGGATACCCTGGGGGAACATAAGCTTAAAAAAATCGATCCTATTTTTCCAGAAATCATTTTTTACGACGAGAAAATACTCACTGATCACAATTTATAGTTTACTTTGAGGATACCGCAGTATTTCAAAGTTTAATAAAATCAGTTTTATAGTTGAATAAAATCAGATTGTTATAAGTGGAGGATTTCTATAATCCTAACACTCTAACCACAAAATGAATCATGAGTATTATCTCAATAGTTGGAAATAAATTCCAAGATCATATAAGGGAGTGTCTGGCTGGACAGGGTAGATGAGCTGATAGTGCATTTTTGCAAAGATGATTTTAGACCTAAAAGACGCTCGTAGGGTGTATAACTGCTAAGTAAGAGCACAAAGTCATGATTTTTTTAATTTCCCGAGCTGTCTATTTTGAAGACTTGATTTTTGATTTTTAATTAATAACGACGACGAAAAATGTAACAACAATTCTACAGCTGACAGTGACATTTTGTTACTGTGGTAAGCGATAATATCAATATATGAAGACGACTTTTTGAATTGACTTTTGATTGTTAATACGCATTATTCGAATTAAAAGTCTACAAGTGATCAAAGAGACGATTTTTTAGGTGACAGTTTCTTTTAAAAGTTATGTCTATGCGTATCCATACTGTTTAACAGCTTGTTATAAATCAATATTGAAATCAAAAGACGTCTTCCTTGTATTGATATCATCGCCTACCACTGTAAATACATATTTCCTAACACCGGGGCTGGGCACATTAAGACTTTAAAAAAATGATTTGTTAGCGTTTAAACTCTTTCCAACTTTTCACGTTGTCGATCGTTCTTAGCTTAGAATTTAGAACTAAACAATCAGTTCGGATATTTTTATTCTTTTTAACGATCCTAATTTTATGAACGGCGTTAACGGAAGATATTTTAGAAATCCATTATAGCGCTAGCCAATAACGATTACTGAAAACTAGCAAAGCAATTAGAAGACGACATTCAACAACATAAAAACACATAAAATAATCAAAACAAATAAAAAATGTCAGCAAATTTAAGTCATTTTTTTGCAGAAAAATTAACTATTTTAAAATTAACGGTTTTTGCTGTTCAATAACGGAATGTTGCCCAGACCTAAATAAAACCAATATTATCAGTCAAATAAAAAGTTTCTAGACAACATGATATTATCTTTAAATCCGTCATTTTAAATTAAAGTTAGAGTAAAAATGCTTAATTATCTCATGAATAGATTTTTCCATTAAACTTTTCTGCAATTCATATTCTTTTAGATAGAAATAGAAATATATTACAAAGCAGAATTTAAGACGAAATTTAATACCGATATTTTATCCAACAAAAAACTAAATAAAAATAAATGTTTGTGAACATTGTTAAAACTATGATAAATTACATTTTTGAAAAACTTAAATTGAAACATACAAGAATAATTCCTAAAATTCCAAAAGTAACTTGTTTTGAACTTTCAAAACGTAAAAAAACGATCGTTCTTAAAAATAAATTTCGCTAATGAATCCAAGTTTTTTGACAGTTTATTTCAATTTTTTCTTCAGAAAGATAAGGTTATGAATTTTTTTTTTAAACAAACCTGAATGTTTACGACCTCGGTTTTTCCTATACAAATGTATATTCTCTTTAAAAGGTCGTTAACGAAGCGTCCTTTTTAAAAACGATCGTTTTTAAAAACGACCATTTTAAAAAATCCCTTAAGAAAACAGAAAAATCGTTAAATTTAGAATCGAACTTAATTTTTTTATTTCAATGAAGGTAACATTTGTCAGTTTAAATTATTACAAAAGGGTCGCGAAGCGCCCTAGAAGCCTAGAAGTACTAACCTATGGAGAGTCTAGGTATATCTGATGACAGGTCCTGTAATTCCGTTACAAATAATTTCAACTTTTCCACACAAAAATTAACCAAAAGGTGAACCAGATCAAATAATCTAGTTCAGTTCCGCAATCGTCCCATTTCAGAACACATTGCGACATTATTTCATCTAAGCTTTGAGATAAAAGTAAAAAAATATTAGGATTAACCATTCGGCCAGCCCCCCCCCCCCCAAAAAAAAAAAAAATGCTAAAACCCAGTTTGTTAATGTTAAACTGATTTTGTGTTTTTTTTACACTGAAAAAATTAACGGTTAAAATTTCAACCATACAAAAATGTGGATTGTGAATATTGGGTTCACCACAAGTTTCAAAAAGAAAATACTAAAATGTGATTTTCCTCTGTTAGGATTTTAGAAGCATCTAAAAAAAATATTAGGCTTTGAATTACAAACAAACAAAATTTCAGGAGTTATTGTATCAAAAAATTTATTCTTCATTGAAAATCAAGAAATGCTAAATTTATATCTTAAATTTGTATACTTTTTTTTTACAAACATATATGGGGGGGGGGTCAGTATGCACCCCCAATTTTCAATAATAGAAGCAGGTTCTACTGTTATAAAACTGAACTTATAAAATAAACTTCTGAGGAAAATTCTAAATTATTTCCTGACTCATGTTAAGGATTTATTCCAGAGGTTTAGCTGACTCCCATTTTTAGCACTTATCTATTCTGAAATAGAATTTTCTTATCTTTTATCATTTTAGACTTGTCTTAACATTCTTCATCTTTTTGTGCTGGAAAAAATGCAATTGCTCTTAAACTGACAAATAATTCAGATAATTATAAAAAGAAATGTTCTGATAAATCCACTGCTTTCAGAAACAAAATTATCAAGTTTTCTATTCCAAGATTAAAAATATTCATTGCACAAATTTATATTTTTCTGTTCTCTAAATATGAATTGATTTGATGAAGTAAACTAGAGGATTCTGCTAGTTTCGACTCCAGTCCAATATTAGTGAATACAGTAATAAGTTCTTTGAGAACAGATTCTCCAGCGGCTAGGTCAGCTTCAGTCTCAACACTTTCTTCCATACTCATCCTCAAATTAAAAGAAATTTAACTAGAGGACAAAACTTTTGGTTGAGATATAGTTTCGGGATTAAAAGTAGAATCCACCAAGAGATGATAAAGAAATTATTCAAAATAAGTATGTCAGACGGCCAGTGTCCGAATTTAATGAATTTAAGCCGCGGCTCAAATTCTTTAATTCGGGCTCAGGAGCAAGGAACTACAGTCTACACCACTAAATACACCCAACTCAAATGTACGCAAAGTGTGAACTGTAATGTCTGGAAGCAATATAAACAAATTTGAAACTCAGTTCTCACACAACCGGCGTTAGAGTTGGACCAAAGCTTTGAGAAACACCAGTCATGTTCTCAAACTTGTGTTGTGACAGTAAATATCGAAGAAATCATTTTGACTATTTCTTTTTTAATTGTCTTTCCACTTTCCTGCCTTTAATTATAATTTCAAGATTTTAAGCCACAGATCTTCATAACCCCCCCCCCCCAACGTGAATGATGTTTTGCCCCTGGATTCTTTGTTTTGATCTCCTCCCACTGCAGTACGCGGATTTGACGCATCAGATAAATCAGTTCCTAGTCTATATTTTTCTTGGCCCTGGGGAAGGAAACCAATTAGGTGAAAATTGAAAAGATTTAAAAATGTCGGTCTCAATATTGTTTTTAAAAAATCATTCAGTGCTTAGGATCCATTTAATTTTGATGCGGATCCGGATCCAGGTCATTTCTTTAAGATTTACAAAAAAATTTTAACAAAAAATAATTTTCAAATTTTTGTTTTATCTTTTTACGCTTATTTTTATCCTAAACCTTGGTGAACCATTCAGAAATGAGTAAATTTTATGATCTCTCTATTTCAAAAGTTCAGATTGGGGTTTTAGGAGTAAAAACATTTTTTTTTTTGCAGTTTTAGTTGATATTTTAAACCTTGGAACCGGATCCGTGGATCCGCATTTTTTGCGGATCCAGATCCAGGAAGCCAAAATCTTGCGGATCCAATGGATCCAGATCCTAAGCACTGATTAAACAACAAACCTTCGTTCCATGATGCACTTGATCATATCTAGAAAATCCAAGTGATTCATTCCATGATGCTCCCTGAATACACAACATTATAATATTTTGTTTAAATTCTAACATTGTTAAGGGTTTAAATTTTTTTCACTTTTACTACGTTTTTCTCAAAGATTAAAATTTTGTTCTAAAATATTAGTATTTCCAAATATCAGTATCATACAATGGTAGGCGATTATATCTGTACAATAAAGACGACTTTCGATTTCAGTTTTTATCAAGCTGTTAAACAGCATGGATACACATAGAAATTAAGAGAAGCTGTCAATTGAAAAAGTTTCTCTTTGATTACTTGTTAGCTTGCAATTAGAATAAAAGCTTCTCGACAATAAAAACTTAATAAAAAAATCGTTTTCATTGTATTGTTGTATTGATATAATCGCCAACCACTGTATATTAACTCTTCTACATCAAATTACACAGATTGTCGTGGTAATTAATTCTTGTCAAGTTACGTTCTACATAAAAACCGACAATCATCAAAAATCTATATAATACATTTATATAATAAATAAATATATGTATATACATATAATCATAAATATATATATATATAAATAAATATAGGGGGCCAAACGGCTAGACCAATTTGGCTGCATTTTTAAATTGATATTTTTAAAAATCCACGGGCAACGCACTTCAGTTAAAATCATACTTCCATACAAATCGCGGGTAAACGGCAGAAGTACTTATGACTAATGAATATGAATAATAATATAAACCTGGGCAACGCCGGGCACTTCAGCTCGTATTACAAAAGACGATAGATAGCCGACCAAAAAGTTACCTTAATAAGTTTTGACAAAGACTCGTCCACTCGTTATCGTCTCTACAGTCACTAATTTCAGACTCTACTCTAGACCCAGACCAATTATTTTTTTCTTCCAAAGTTTATATTTGCATCATACCATGTACAGGGTGTCCCAATAAACATGCGAGATTGATTGACAAATTCGAGATCGTCTTCGTTAGAAATTAGCCTTGTAAATTACATAGACAGCGAAGAGTGAAGACGACAATTTTTTTCTTTGTTTTTATAAATTTTCATATTTACTTAGTACAACACTAAGCAATCGAAATTTAAACAAATTCTAAACTCTAGTAGACAAATCATTCTACTGTTAACAGTTTTCTCAAAATGCAACACAAATTTAAAAAAAAAACATCTAAATAAAAAAACTAGCTAGTATAGCTAGCAAAACCATAAAAATAACTTTTCAAAATTAAAGAGACTGTAGTCATTTCCAACCTGGCATGCTCGATCCACAATGGAACCCATTAAATGATATCCTTTTTTTCTATCTTAAATAAAATATGGATATATTATCTTCATTGACCCTCGGAATATGGTTAAAACGGAGTGACCTGCTATGTAAGGTAGTTGAACTGAGTATGCAAACTCAGGATTTACAGATCTTTAAAAAGTTTAATATGTCTCAAATAAATTCGAAAGAAGTTTTCCACAACACTGCATACTCAGTTTAACTACCTTACATAGCCGGTCACTCCCTTTAAGCGTACCCCTTGTGAATCTGACAATCGGATACTCTGGCCATTTGAAAAGTGAACTGTCACTTAAAAATTACAACTTAAATCATTTTATTCAACATCCATCAAACATTAATAATTGTTCTTTCCTTGCTAGCTGTTGATTAAGAATTGTAAGAATATAATTAATATTCGCAGCATTCAACCAATTGTGATTTATTGACAGAGCATCCTTTTCATTATACACTTGGTGGAACCATCCTAAATTATAAACTTGGTAGAACCATCCTAAATTATAAACTTGGTGGAACCATCCTAAATTATAAACTTGGTCGAACCATCCTAAATTATATACTTGGTGGAACCATCCTAAATTATATACTTGGTGGAACCATCCTAAATTATATACTTGGTGGAACCATCCTAAATTATATACTTGGTNGTATGTAGAGTGGACTCACCTGTAGACTAAGTGACTCATTACTTAAAATATCATATACGTAAGTCCCGGGTCGTGTCTCAACCTAAGCACAAAAACTGATAGAATTTTTTAAGGGAACTTAAAGGGACTTAAAGGGACTTTCAAGTGACCCTCCATGTTAAAATGTTAATGCCCGATTATAACGGTACCCTCACTACCCTTAAAAGCTTTGTCTGATGAAGTATGAATTAAATCAATTTTTTGTTCCTTTAAACTTTTTATTTTCATTTGCGGTTTCTCTCCGAATGTGACTTGTGCCTTTCTTGTTTATAATATGTGAAGCGATGGAGAAACTCACAGAATTAAACACTTTTCTAGTCAGAAGAACGACGGCATCTTCCACATTTTTTATCAGATTAAGGTTTCAAGGGAACCGTTGTTAATAGGGCATTGACATCTTTGCATGAAGATTTAAAGTCACATTAAGTTATGATAACAGAGGCCGAATTTAAAGAATTTGAGCCCCGGCTCAAATATGGTTGGTTCCACTTAAAATTGTATTACATTTTTCAAGATTTAGGCCGGCGCTCAATTGAAACCGGTTTTTGGGCGATTTGAGACGCGGCTTAAATTCATTAAATTCGGACAGAAAAACGATATCTTCGTTATTGTTAGGCAGATAAAAGTTTAAAAATAAAAGTTAATAAATCAATGAAATGTTACTTTGTGCTCCTCTCCTGGTGCCAAAAATATCCATCTTTTCACACCTAAACATATATTTAATCAAACTCTTTGATCTTGAACCAAACCTTAACCTTTAACCGAACCTAAACTTGAACTTCCAAAGTCTTTAACCCTATTCCCGCTGGGGGGGGGGTCAATTTGACCCCCCCCTGTAGTTTTTTTTACATAACTCAAAAAGTATTGGTCTGAGGCTGTTGAAATTTTCTNTTTAAAAAATGTGTTTTAAAGGTTTTTAATTTTGTAAAAAAAAATTTAATTCATGAAAATCCGCGATTTTTTTTTTTAAAAATCCGCAAAATTTTTTTCTTCTTTGTTTTAAAATGTCAACAAAAAAAACATGTTCACAATTTAAATAGAAGATGGGCGCGAAGCGCTCTAAAAGCCTAGTTATTTTAGAAAAGGCGTTAAAGGAGACAACCTTTTGAAATTCTGAGCATACATGAGCCTTCCCTGGGGTCATGTGAGGTCTCAGACAAAATTAAAGCCCAATCGGTTCAGTCGTTTTGACGTTTAAAGGATACAAACAAACAGAGATAGAAGCAAAGTATATATATATATATAGATTTCATTCAACATAATTGACTAAATTAGTAAAATATTGTTTTAGAACATATGGGCAGACAATTTCAGGCATTGTTTACGAAAGTATAAGATAGAAAAATAAAGATATCAGGATATCTACGATCATATTTGATAAAACATTTCCTTTCATTTTGTCATTCATAAGGTTAAACTTTGATTCAATAAAACTTGTGTTGTAATTTTTTTTAACTTTTTTCCGGTGATTTCTCAACGTTTAGTAAGAAACTAAAACATTCCTTAAAAAATAATCACCTGAGGACCGATATACACAAACTTATAATCTGTCAAATTTTCTAAATCATGTTCGTTTCTTAAAAAAAATTGAATTAATTATATTTTATTTAAATCATTCAAAATAATCTTTCTAGTTATTAATTTTAGAAAGTTTTTTCTCTTAGTAAATCTAATAGAATGTGTTGGGATAAACTTAATAATTTTCTGGAAACAAAAGCTTGCTTATTGAACAATTTTCACTTGCACTCTTGAAAAACAATACCCTTCAAGGATCGTGACATTTTTTATGATTTAATTTATTTTCAAAGTTCTATCTTGTCAACAAGAAATTCAAAATGCTTTCAATTTAATTCTAAGTTTGCATAACAAAATGTTAGAATTTAATATGCATTCGATATCCAAGAAAGAAGTTTAAAATTTAACCAATCAGCGTGTCATGTTAAGATGTACTCTTTAACTTCTGAAAAACAGTTTTTTTTTCTGGTGTAGATGGTGTCATATCAATTGAACTAAACATCGATTGAACGAAAGTAAATTTGGATTAATGTTTTGTTAAACCCTTAGGTCTAACTAAATGATACATGGTGGGGGTTGAAAAATGTTTATTGGTTAAAACTTGTTACGGAATATATAGGAGCGTTTTTACTTTCTGTGGGGGGATTTAGGGAGCTTTTCAACTGCTGGAATTGATGAGTCTTCAGAACAGGGAGCAGTCTCGAGCAGAACCGTAGAATTTTGGCGATCAGCTAAATAACTACAAAGGTTCACGACTAACTGATTATATATTTTTATCTAAGATACGTGGTAAAAAGTTATAAGCTATATTCACATGATTTATATATCTTACGTGGCTCTTGAAACTCCCCCTAGTCTTCTCAGCTGCCGCGGAGAATTCTCCAAGAAGGACGACTTTCATAACCGCCACAGAATGCTGCTTCTGTATGGAACTGCTTTAAGCTGTAGGTGTAGATGAACCTTTAGAGCTGTCTGGAGCAGAACTGTAGAATGCTGCTTCTGTAGGGAACTGCTTTAAGCTGTAGAAAACACCCAGCAGAGTTCCCATTTACAGAAATAATTGATTCCAACCATGATCTGACATTCTTTGCTAAAAATATGCACTTTGAACTCCGTTACAGTTTATTAAGACTAACGTTCAAAATGACAATAGTCCTAAAATGTGATAAAATATGTTGTTTAATAATTTCGTATTAACATGATTAAATTTATATTTGTTTAAAAGCCTGCTTGTAAACAGCTGACTTTAATTCAATCGGATATTAGTCCAATCGATATAGCATTGTATCTGTAATTGTTATCAAACGTTACTTTTATACAGTAGGGATATCAAAAAAAAGATGATTAAGGAGAAAATCAAAAGTGAGTACATTGGATAATCAGATTAAGCGAGATCGTGATTAAGAATATCTCATTCTAAAGTTTTCAGCTCTGTATACATCAAATCTCTGGAGATTTGGGTCAAAATTGCAGACGTCATATTTGCAGCTTGTGTAACAATGTACATTGCAATGAAGGTTTCAAGCTGCTGGTCATAAAAACTGCAATATCTCTCTCAGTTTCGACAGAAAATAAAAGGTTTCATATTTCATGTCATCATTAAAAATCATATACTTCGCATTATATACACTTTTCATTTTCCACTAAAACTGCTAAGTATGACACGAAATCAAGGGCTTACAGTTTTATTAAAGATTGAATTATACAGGAATTGAGTCTTAGGTTCAAGCTTAAATTTTCAAATCCCTTTGTCTTTACACCCTGATATTTCAAACTTTGATTATTTGATCTAACAGAATTAATTGTTTGAAATATCTAAGGTCTACAATATTGGGTTCCAAAGATAAAGGGATTATAGAACCTGAGTTAGTAGCAAAAACACTAATTTGAATAATCTTAGATCTTAATTTAGTACAAATATATTGAAATACGACACCCAAAGTGGACGAAATGCAACCTTAAAAGTTTTATGTAAAATTCTGGTGTCTGGATATTTTAAAATATTGTGTATATACTTGGTATGGAAAATATACATTTACCTATTTAATAATAATGTAACAGCAATATTCTGTTATCAGGTATAAGTTCAAATATCGGTTAAATCTATGGATTTACCGGGCCTGTGGCCGAATTTAAAGAATTTGAGCGGCGGTTTAAATTTAAGCCGCGGTTTAAATATGGTTGGTTCCACTTAAAATTGTATCAAATGTATCAAGATTTTAGCCGGCGCTTAATTCAAACCGGGTTTTGGCGGAAATTAAACCGCAGCTCAAATTCTTTAAGTTCCATCTCTGGAATGTTAGGACTTCGTAGAGAAGGTTTAAAAAATCATAGCTTGGGCACCCACCTTTGCCTTTAGTTTTCTTTATAACCGTCGAACCAGTTATATTAAAATTGTTAAACTAAGCTTATGACTTCCAAACAGAGAAACAAACATATATTACTACTTTTTTACATATAATGATACAATAAAGAATCATTGGATAGTATACCTAAAAACGTACTATTTCAAACTAATGAATTCTGTTACATCAAATAATTTGAGTTTAGAATATCAAAGGTGGAAATGGCGGGGTGGGGGCAGTATTGAGGTGAAATTCTACCTTAAATCCCTAAACTCAAGCCATTCATTTAACCAATCCGAAGAGAAGTATATTGGTGTTGTGTATGAACTAAAAATAAAAATGTTTCATAAAATTTCTTAATTTTTTATTTATTATTACTGTAATCTACAAAATCAATTTCTTTTAACCTGTAGTTTTTAAGATCTAGGTATTCCTTCGATTCCTTCAGAAAATGCCAATCTTTAAGAAGATTTTAATTCAAAATGATTCATGCTATATATAAAGTCGTAATATCTGTTAGTTGTCCGATTATAACTCATAAACCCCTAGACCGATTTGCTCTAATTTTGATTGGGGAACTCGGTAGAATCTCGGGAATGTTCTTATCCTGGCTTACAAATTCTTGGTCAACTTATATTAGCTTAGTTTCCAGGCAAAGCTGGGTTCCCAAGCTAGTACAATATATGTGAAACAATAAGCCTTGACATACTTTCTCTTCAGTGACCAAGAGTTAAAAGTCTGATCATTTCACACATGGATTTTTTGTAAAAAATATTCCAAGATTTTAACAATATTAGCTTCACCTAAAAACTGAACTTTCCTTGGGAATAGTAAACCCACTCAACATAGAACTTTAAAACCAAGTTCATCATCCCTATGGTTCTAACGAGATTCTCAAAATATAAGTCAAATTTGTCCAGGGGTTCATAAGTTATGATAGGACATAACAACAAACAGCAAAAAAAAACCCCGAAGATTACAGAGAAACAAAAAGTGTGTGGGGGTGGGACTGTACAGTGAACATAGATGCAAATTAGACATTTAACATGATAAAAATTAAAATCTTCCTTTTAAATATTTTATTTGATGTCTGGGAGATCCCCAATACTGAAACAAAGTGATACCAGAGCTGGAAACTTTTGAATTGGCGATATCGGGATTAATGCTTGATCCACTCTTTTTCTTAATCTCAAGATTAAATAATGGTTGTTATTAATCTCCAGATTATTTAACTGATCCGGATTAAGGATATCCCATTCTAAAGTTTTCAGCTCTGATGATACAGGGATACGGATACGGAAAATACGATTGGAAACTCTTAAATATATAACATTTGCAAGTGTACATTAAGCCTTCTGCCGTGAATGTGGTCTTTTATTGGTTTATTCAATGATTTGGCAAAAAAAAAGAAAATGTTCATAAAGGGTATTAAAAAAACTTTACTCTTTTTTCTCTCACTGGCTTTATTATCATCCAATCATAATGAAATTGATATCACAATGTCTGTAGGACTACAACATGGATAAAAAATTATCGGATTTGGTCAACACTGCTCTGAATGAAACTGATCAGCATCCCTGCAAAAGAACATTAACAAAGCTAAAGGAGGTCCAGAACTTGCTTAAAAACGACAAAGTCTATTTAAAGGTGTCCAATATAAGCCTAAACTCTTTAAAGCTTTGTTAGTTAACAGATGGGTGGAGCTAATATGACCAAACACCAATTTGGAGGACACTGTAAACCACAATTTCCAGGTAAATTCAGACCCAGTTCCTTCCCTTCTCCTTTAACAAGGAGAACAGCTTCAGGGGACCAATACTATACGCTGATGGAACCATATTCTATTGCAAAAATTAGTATATCTAACTATCCTATCAACTCTGGGCGTACCATAGACATGGCTCGCGTAACAAAGACTTAAGACGACTATACGGAATTTATACTGTCTGTTTTCCTTAATGCATGATTTCCTGGAACAGGGTGTACACTTAAATAATACTACATGTCATCTTGTCCATTGTTTTCTGGTTATTACTGTATTCGAACCCACAATCTTCGGTTTAGGAGACCGACGCCGTATCCATTAGGCCACGCGGGCTCGTAATTTTTGAGTAGGGGGTTTCAAACTCTATTGAGGCCAGACTAAACCTTGTAAACAGACACCACAACCATGCCAGCCTCTTATGAAAAAACTTAAATCAAAGTTTGGGTTACACCTGACAAGAACTTAAATAATGTCCGGCCCATAATTGAAAATATTTGGGCCGTGGCAAACAAGAAGGTTGCAAGGAAAAAATATGAAATCTATATCATCTAAAGCAGTGTGGCGAGAATAGGAAATCCTAGCCGGGTAGGCTGCTCAAAAACTCCTCCCAAGAGATTCAGAACAGGGTCGACCAAATCCGATGATTGTTTAACCATGTAGTCCTACAGAGACAATGTGATATTAATACCAGTATGATCGGATAATAAATAAGCCTGATGAGAGAAAAAAGTGTGAAGCCTTTTTTTTGACACCCTGTTCCAGGAAATCATGCATTAAGGAAAACAGACAGTATAAATTCCGTATAGTCGTCTTAAGTCTTTGTTACGCGAGCCATGTCTATGGTACGCCCCTGCTCAATGGGGGATTCTTGTTCGCCCCTGTGACGAGAGAGTATTCTGTACAGATGTTTCTGGAAGTAATTGAATACGAGGAGAAACTTGTTTTATTTTGTATGTTTTGATTTTACTGCGCAAGCGCAGTTTGTGTATTGGACGGATTTATAGTAAAACGTTTGTGCTAGTATATAGTTGGAATTCGTAAAGTGTGCTAATATTTCGTGCTGAAAACCCTGCGAATGACTGTGGTAAATATGTTTAAATGTTATTTTCATTCTACTCAATGTTTTCAAGAAAAAGTTCTAAAATATTTATTTCTTATATTCAATATGTATCCTTGAGAAATAATTTTGTAAGTAATCGTATGATAAATATTGGGTTGTTCATGGTTTTTAATGCCTGAGGGATACTTTATTTGTTTCTTGTACCCTCAATGCTTTTTCCATGAGATATAAATGTTCCTTGTTCATTAGACTGAAGCTGCTAATCCGAAATAAAGTTCAAGCCCTATCCTGTGTATTTATTCAACATGAGGAGGATTGAGCAACGGAGTGCTTACGGTTCGGTTCAAAGGAGTTCAACTCGGTACTATTTTTATACAAACTAGGGCAACGCCAGTTGCGAAACAGTCTTATCCTTTCGGGTAATCATTTAAAAATTTTGTCTGAACCAAAATGTTAGATAAATTTTAAAATAAAATAAATTTATTTTCATATGGTTTTTTTTTCCTGCTCATATCTTCTTGGCTCAGAGATAATATACGTGTTAAAAGCAAACTTATAAGAAAAAACAATTCAAAATATATCGTCCAGATTTTTATTGACCCTATTAAGAACGAAAAACATTAAACTTTTAATAAGTCATTAAACCTTTTCCCAAAAAAATGTCATTCCCCAATGAACTAAATTAAGTGAAAAAAAATTAAGAGCTTTTTTCCTTTTATTAATCTAATACCTTCCTATATTCTCCAATAGTTTCCGTTATACAGACCTAATCAAAAATCAATATCATTTTTCTTGAGATATATCAAAATTAATATCAGTTTTTTCTCTCTTAAGAATAGAAAATTAAATGTTCGTGTGTACCTGAGAGTTAAAATACCGTTCACCACAACTGTAAACAGGAACCTAGAAATTTATCAATGATTATGTTCCACTGTATCTATGATTATGTCCCACTGCACTGTATCTATGAGTATGCTCCAAAACATCTGTTATTGTGTTCCAATGTATCTATGATTATGTTCCAATGTATCACTGATTATGTCCCACTGTATCTATGAGTCATGCTCCAAAATATCTGTTATTTTGTTCCAATGTATCAATGATTATGTTCCAAAATATCTGTTATTTTGTTCCAATGTATCTATGATTATGTTCCCATGTAGTTATGATTATGCTCCAAAATACAGTAGCTGGAACAACCTTTAATGACCTCCAAAATTGAAAATCTTTTAACCATAATATGTATATCAAACGAAAGCTAGGAACCAAGGGAATACTATGGCAACAACAAATCTATTGTTTGAACTTCTAATGACCTAAAACGATCTATAATAACCTCCATTAAAATATTTAAATATGGCTTTAGGCATGTATTCCCTGAGTCCTAGCTTTCGTTTGATATGCTTAAAGCCATAGTTAATACATTTTTATTTTTGGAGGTCCTTAAAGGTCCTTAGAGGTCATAAGAGGTCCTTAGAGGTCCTTAGAGGTCATTAGAGGTCATTAGAGGTCCTTAGAGGTCATAAGATGGTCTAACACTGGATTCGCTGCTGCTACTGTGTTCCTGGGGTTCCTAGCTTTTAATTGATATGCATATATGTTTCAAAAGTATCTGTGACTATGCAGTTCAAAGTTTACTTGTTTCTTTTTAGTCTTAAAGTAAACTTTTTTAATCTTTAAGTACACTTTTTAGTCTTTAAGTACACTTTTTCGTCTTTAACTACACTTTTTAAGTTCTTATATAGGCTTTTGCTTAGAGTTCTATTGGTTTAAATAATCTTGTACTAAGGTTCCGTGAAAATATGTGTACTAAGCGTTCCGTGTTCTTAAAGGAATAAAGGGTGTGTTCCATGATTTTAGGAAGCCTTCCTGGTACCTGATGTTCTGGTGACAGGTGTTCCAGAAAGAAATCCAGGCATGGTTCCTCCTCCTTTACCCAATCCTTGCAAGCGTTCCAAGAAAAATGTTCCAGATAGTTCCTTTGTTTTACATTTTTTATACTTTTTATCAAAACATAAGATCGGCGATGGAAATTGCTAAATGAAGGATAAGATTATAAGATTATAAGAGACGAGATCTGAAAGAAGATTGCAATAAATATCAGGAATTCAATTTAAATTTCATCAAAATACCCTCAACATTTATCGATTTAAAAACTATATAAAAATTCTCATACATGCAGCACCATTTTCCTAAATAGCTAAGAGAGTAGTTCTGAATTCATTTGAATAAGTTGATTTTGCCCCATTAGACCAAATTCTTTGCAGAATTTAATTTCTTCAACATTGTTGTTCCATATCTGGGAATTAATCCATGCTAAGCCCGTTTCACTAGTAGCATTACGGGCATTATTGTTTTAGTCGCTTGGAAACCTGATTTTCTTGAGGGAATGAATTATGATAAATTGGGGAAAAAAATTGAAAAATTGAAATCAAAAGGCAAGTTTTTTCATTCTTTTTGATATTTTTTCTTCAAACAAAATAATTTACATTCCCCAATTCTGCGGGGGGGGGGAAATGGTTTTTTTAGGAAAACATGCACCCCTGAACTAAACTTTCCATATAAAGTTCGACCTCGAATATCAAAGGTGGAAATGGNTTAGAATGTTTAAACCAAACTGAGAACATTCCCGTGGTTCTATCAAGTTCCTCATTCAAATGGGTCAAGGGGTACATGAGTTTTGATCGGACAAACATAAGATTCCTATTCTACTTTTGGAAATAGTTTTTATTTTATTTTAGTTTTTATTAATATACAATATACTAGAAAAATAGATTGTACTGTGAATACTTGTTTCCCCTGAGATAGATTTATCATTCATACAATTCATTCAATTTATTTCCAACTACTCATACAACACAGGTTCTGTAGTGGATTGTCAACTTAGGTAAAGAGACCTACTCCAGAACTGAACAAACAACGCATACTTCCATTCTTTATATCCAGAAATAAAATGGGTAGGAAAATTGAAACCAAGGGTCGAGAGCTGACAACATTTTAAAATCAGCCAAATCTCATGTTCACACTTAAAATAGAAAATGGGCTCGAAAGCTCCTAAAAGTCTAATAATTTAATAATGTTTCTTGATATCAATGTAAGCCTTCCTGATTATACAAGGTTTGTTGCTCTTCAAAAACTTAGTGAAAAATTCTTGATATCCAAGCTCACTGTGGTCCATAACCTCAGTTACTTAAAGAGAATGCTAAAGTTATTTTAGGTGAAGCTTTTTAACAATGACTTACAATGGTACGCCTTTATCATAACAACTGTTGCGAAGAAACTTTTTTTGGACAAATCAAGAAAAATAAAATTTTTCCTTCTTCTTGTGACTTTGTGGGTGTTTTCAGAAATGCTTTGAGTGCACCGCGAATTGTCAATCCCCCCCCCCAAAAAAAAAATTTATCTTCGTCACTGGCAATGAGAAAGGTGTTGGGTATTTTCCCGAGGTACAATTCCCAAGTAACAATTTTCCAAGGGCAACTTCCCACATGTTAGGTCTTATGAGGCTCCGTAGGCTGCATTGGGAGCCGAGTGCTGCGGCTAGGATGGGTTGAGAGGTCGAGCGCTGCGGCTAGGATGGGTTGGAGGGCCGAGCGCTGCGGCTAGAACATGCTATGGGGCGGAGCGCTGAGACTAGAACAGACTTGAGAAGTTGTAGCTTGGAAAATTGCTCATTTGGGAAGTTGCCACTTGGGAAAAATGCTTTTTGAGAAAGTACCAAACATCCATAATGAAGAGGATAAAGGGGCGACGGTTTGGACTTAAATCTTAATTTAAAATTTTTGACGGAGGGTTATTATAAAAAATGTTGACAATTCCTGTATTTAAAAATTAAGATGACTTTAACAATTTTATCTATCAGTATAAAATTACCTAGACATTCTGATAGGAACTCCTCGCCCATTCTATCTGAAAATATTTTTGAAGTAAAAGAATGAAATGACATAAAAAACTGTTAACATATTTTATTCAAAATTGTGAGATAATTAATTGTGAAAGATGATTTTTAAAAGAAAGTAACAAAACTTAATAATAGATCAAAATATTTATTTCACCACACAGTATCAAATGATTTTTTCCTCTCAATGCAAATTGAAATTGCATCAACTCCCAAGAAACAAAATATGAGCTACTAGCTGAAGGCATTGCTCGTGGAAAAAAAATGAAGAAAAAAAAATTTAACAAAAAAAATGAAGAAAAAAATTCGATTTTTTAAAGCCTATAACACCCCCGGCCACCCATGAGTGTCCACAAAAAATTCAGCCCAATCGGCAACATATATATGTACGAATGTCTTGTTTTATTATATAGATTGTAAATAAAATAAACAACGGACTAAGATTATTATCTAATAGCACAAAATTTTGCTTTAAAAGTTTCAAAAAGGAATATAAAAATTATGCTTTTACATGCAAGGTATCATAAATTATGCAGAGTATCAAGAACTATGCAAGGTATCAAGAACTATGCAAGGTATCATGTACTATGCAAGGTATCAAGAACTATACAATGTATCATAAACTATGCAGGGTATCAAGAACTATGTAAGGGTTCATGAACTATGCAGGTTATCATGATCTTACTAGTAACAAAGTATCATGAACTATCAACGGTTTCCTGAGTATGCTGTGACGTAATATTCAATTCTTCAATTTCCTTCAGATTTAAAGCTCTAAAATAAACAAAAACTTTTATAAACTCTTTTTGCAAAACTCAATGGAATAAAATAAAACAACAAAAAATTTGATTATTAATTTGAAAATCTGTTTCTAAAACGGATCTGCTAAACAGTTCGCTAAAGAAGATTTCCAGTGTAATTCATTTATACGATTTTTTTAAATTTTCAACAGATGATCTTTAAAAAGTTTCCCTAATTTGTTTTCCCTCAGTTAGTGCTCTAGACTCATGAATAATTACAGCCAGGTTCAATCCTTGTCCTCCTGCAGCTCTTACAAACCCTAGTATACAGATCATTAGTTGGATTCATAAATAGATAATTATTAATTACAGATCATAACTTGTTTCATAGATAATTATTTATTAATTACAGATCATAACTTGATCCATAGATTATTATTAATTACAGATCATTAGTTGGATTCATAGATAGATAATTATTAATTACAGATCATAACTTGTTTCATAGATAATTATTTATTAATTACAGATCATAACTTGATCCATAGATTATTATTAATTACAGATCATTAGTTGGATTCATAGATAGATAATTATTAATTACAGATCATAACTTAATCCATAGATAATTATTTATTACAGA
Organism: Eurytemora carolleeae; assembly: GCF_000591075.1. NCBI lineage: Eukaryota > Metazoa > Arthropoda > Copepoda > Calanoida > Temoridae > Eurytemora > Eurytemora carolleeae. The sequence continues at coordinate 182,630 of NW_019396227.1, forward strand.
TCATTAGCTGGATTTATAGATAATTGGAGATCATTAGTAGATTAATAGATAATTAGAGATCATCAGTAGATTAATAGATAATTGGAGATCATCACTAAATTAATAGATAATTGGGAGATCATCAGTAGAATCATGGAGAATTATTAATCACAGATCACTGTTGATTCATTCATGATTATTAATTACAGATCACTGTTGATTCATAGATAATTATTAATTACGATCAATGTTGATTCATAGATAATTACAGATCATTAGAGAATTCATAAATAATGACAGATCTGAAGTGGATTCATAGATAATCACAGTTTAATGGTGGATTTATCGATACTTGCTTCGCATTAGTTAATTCATGGAAGACACCATCAAAGAACTCATGTATAATTGTAGATCAATAGTGAATTCATAGATAGTTACAGATCGTAGGTGGATTAAAGGATAATTGTCAAGAACACAATCATCTTTTGTAGTTAACATAACATGATGATCAACAGTCTTGCAATTCGTAATAGATAATTACCAGATTTGGCAACTACACAATTATATGTCTTGACAATAAGACAGTTATCTGTACTGGCAGTAACATGATCACGTGTCTTGGCAATTACACAAATATCTGCACTGGCAAAAAGATAACAATTATCCTCTCAGTATAAATGAATAACATATTAAACTGAATTGTATAGTTTATAATCTACCAGCTGACAATGACAATTATCCCCTGTCTTGGCAATATACCATACTTTCCTGTTATGGCAATATTCTATAATCACCTGTCTTGGCAATATACTATAATCCCCTGTCTTGGCAATATACTATAATCCTCTGTCATGGCAATATAATTTATAATCCTCTGTTTTGGCAATATACTTTATAAGCCCTTGTCTTGTCAATATACTTTAATCACCTGTCTTGGCAATGTACTGCCCCTGTCTTGGCAATATAATATGATACCCTGTCTTGGCAATATACTACAATCACATGTCTTTGCAATAAACTATAATCACCTGTCTTAGCAATATCATAATCCCTGTCCTGGCAATATACTATAATCCCCTGTCTTGGCAATATACTACAATCACCTGTCTTTGCAATAAACTATAATCCCCTGTCTTAGCAATGTACTATTATGATTCCATGTCTTGGCAATATACTATAATTCCCTGTCTTGGCAATATACTATAATCCTCTGTCATGGCAATATAATTTATAACCCTCTTATAAGCCCTTGTCATGTCAATATATGTAAAATCTAACAAAACTTGTTCTGATTGCAGGAACACCGGACAAAAGAAGATCTTCCTGAATGATATTTTATCAAGAAAAGAAAATGTGATTCTCCAAATAAATAATCAAGAACGGAGAAACAATAAATATTCAATTCTTCATGTTGCAGAAGTTGAATACAAGAATGTAAACCTCACTTGAAACCATGGGCACCAACCTGCTTATCCAAGAATACCTGCCCTGAGTCAAGATAAACCAGAGCATTAAAAGGTATTTAAAACTCTTAAAGCCATGAATTAAACAATGATATGTGGAACCCAAACTCTTCTAGTCCCAGAGATAGGGACTTGAGAACACATTAACATTAGTCTTTGTTCAGGCAGAGTTACGACTCTGATATCTGGAAACAGCTGAACCCAATCCAGATACAGGTGAATAAATACATCCCTAAATCCAAGTTATTAAAAAGAAAAAACTTAACAATAAAATCAATACTAAAACATGATTTTATTTAGTCACAATCACGCTAACCTGTGACTGAGGGTTCGACCGCAGGGAGNTCATAATCCCTGTCCTGGCAATATACTATAATCCCTGTCTTGGCAATATAATAATCACCTGAATTAGCAATATCATAATCCCTGTCCTGGCAATATACTATAATCCCTGTCTTGGCAATATAATAATCACCTGAATTAGCTGTAACTGTTAGAATCTTGAGATTGTCCCCAGTCCCAAATATAGCTCTAGATCTATCCTTGATTTTACCAGATATATGGAGGTTCTAAAATTCAAACCTTTGTTAGAGACAGGGATGTATATTTTTTAGAATGACACCCCACCCCATACTTTTTGATACTTCACCCCCAAAAATTCATTTATTTTCCTCTAGAAACATCATTTGTTTTCCCTAATTTAGAGAATTAAAAAACTAGAAGAAAAAACTACCCTCCGGCAAATATATAACTTCATGGGAAAAAAAGATTTTCGAAATGGCGGGGGGGACAAAAATTGGAGAAAATATACACCCCTAACATTGTGCACGGGTTTTGGAATTCCTTAAACTGCCACTAAGAATTACGTTACATTGATAAATTCTGAGTGAGAAAATCTCTTCCTAAATATAGTCAGAAGGACACAATTTGTACTTAATATTAGAAATTCTTTTCAACAGAAATATTCTAGATATTTTTAATATAAAATATGAAAATATATTCACACTTTCTAATATTTCTATATAAATATATATATATATATATATCCATAGACACAGTGTTTCGTCCTATTAGGACTCATCAGTATGG